>NC_142053.1:39976168-40203668 GCF_982192425.1 Myodes glareolus | reverse complement strand
ACCACGGAACCATCTCTCCAGCTGCTCCCCAACATTATATTTTAAAACAAATATATTTTGTGGGATCATTTTTCATCCTGGTATAATATCTGCTATCAACTTAAAAGGCATATGAGCAAACTCCTTTTGAACTGTCAGAAATTTTATAACATAGCTTTTTTGGGTGCTCATATTTTTGTTCTCCTCAACCCAGAATATTTTTTCAGTGTAATATATTTTTATTTTTGAAATTCTTTTTTTTAATCACCTCCCAATCTTTGCCATAATATAAACTTACATTGTAAGGAATGTTTATTTCCAGTTTCTGCTGTGGCCAGCAACTTTCATCAGACTCTTTTCACTGTAGCCATCACCACATAATTAGTTAAAATACAATGAACCCATTACAAAGCAATTTACTTAATAAGCTTAAGATATTACCACAAATGTATTTTTAGTGTGAGGAAAGGGGATTTTACTTTAGTTTCTTTATTTGTAAGATTAATTCATATATCTTGATGTTACTTATTGTTCAAATAAAATAAAATTCAGCATTTTTAGTAGACTTTGGTGTCAAGAAACACTGTTCATATAAAATAGTAGATGGAAATGAAATGAATTCATTTCAAACAATATTGTTGAGTATTTCCTAAATTATTTATCAGAGATTGCATAATTATCTATCATAAAAATTATAGTTATCATGACCTACCAAATGGCAGCTTAGTCCCTCCTTTGATTTTGTTGAAACCAAGGCATTAGAAACTACTTCTCTTTACCAAAATGCAACATAATTAACATAATGAAATTTCTCAATATTTCCCATGTTTTCTTGTTTTCTTTCCAGGAGGTTTGAAAACTCAAATAAACTTAGAGATTAGTTGACCTGTCTCTTTCTTTTATAAGGTAGGAGAAATGAAAATATAAAAGTTGAATGGTCAGGTATGTTTTTATACGGATCAAGTTTAAGAAAAGTTGTATATGGAAGTCGAAAAATTTGAAAGTCAATTAAAAAGAGACAAAACAAAGACTGGGAATATATCTCTATTAGGAGACTGCTTGCCTTCTACGTACAACCTCTTGGTTCCCTTTCTGGCTCTGAATCACAGGCATAGTTGCACATTTTTGTATTCTCAGCACTTGGGAGTTAGAGGCAGGAGGATTGGAAGTACCAAAGTATCCTGTCTTATATAATCAGTTAAATTTAAAGGGAAGTATGGAGGTTTGAAAGAAAATGACTCCCAAAGGGAGTGACACTATTAATATGTGTGACTTTGTTGGAGTAGGTATGGCCTTGTTGGAGGAAGTATGTCACTATAGGGGTGGGCGTTGAAGACTCCTATGTCCAAGCTATGCCTAGTGTCACAGTTCACTTCCTACGCTTGTGGATAAAGAGGTAGAACTCCCAGCTCCTTCTCCAGTACCATGTCTGCCTCCATGCAGCCATGCTTTTCACCATGATCATAATGAACTAAACTTCTGAGACTATAAGACATCACAATTAAATACTTTCCTTTATAAAAATTGCTTTGGTCATGGTGTTCCTTCACAGCAATTGAAACCCTAATTAAGACAGGCAGGCACTGCATATTGATCATCTTCTTGGCTTCATTTTTTAGTGTAATATTTTGGACATAGTAGTTGTTCAACGTGGAGTGTTTTTTTGTTTTTAAGAGCTGGGAATTGAAATCAGGACCTTGTTCTTACCAGATAAATGTTCAACTGTGCTCCATCTGCAGCCCAATAAATAGATTTTAAATGAGTAAGGGTGAGTATCTAGAAAGGGAATATATGTCTATCTTAGAGAGGTCTTAAGTAATCCCTATCTTTTGAGATCATAGAATATTCATTCCAAACCAATTGTCTGCAATGGTTTGAATTATGATATAGGGACACTGGGGACTTACAGGATGTGTTGTCTTCATAAAACAACACACATAGAGTGGTGTATATAGATCTAGACTCAATAGCGCTTCTGTGTCTGCTAACCCCTGCAGCATACACTGCAAAGCAATCAATAGCAGCAACATGAAGACACCAGGAAAATGAGATTGTGTAAAAACTAAAGGAGAAAAGAATCTGGGTACTATAGAGACCAAACAGTAGACACAGCTGTTGACTCTAGGGAACAACAGAACAAGAGGAGGATAAAATGAGCAATAAAAAGCCATTGAAACACACCTGTTCCAGTGGCAGACAGGCCTTGGACAGTATCTGGTTACATGCCTAGAACAATTTCCCTCTTATTTATTTTAAACTCTGAGTAATCTAGGGATAAAACTGGTTTTGGGTGAGGTATTGCTTTAGTCTTTCCTATAGGCAATATCCTTTTAGTATTGCTAGGCATATATATATATGCATGCAGTCAACGACAAAGCACAGGAAATTTATCTTTTAAAATACAATGTCAATAATTCAAGAAAGACAAAAATTATTTTGGACGTAAACAGCCAACACAACTCAGGTTAACTCTCCCTCTCTTCTTCTTTCTCCCCTTTCCAGTCCCTGTTGAATTTTGCAGATAAATTCTCAAGTGCCCAGACTGGCCCCCACATCCCCATATAGCCACGGGTTCCCTTGAGTTTGTTTCTACTTTACGAGTGCTAGATTACAGGTGTTTATCACTATTCCCTTCTTAAATTGTAATATCCATTGTTAAACCTTTCCTTCTTTTTCTTTTCTTTTTTTCAGTATTTGTTTTGTATATGTGGATATTTTGCTTTCATGTATGTACCTGTTGTCCATGGAGATCATAAGAGAAATTTGGAGCCCCTGGAATTGGAGTAGCAGATGGATGTGAACAATGTGGATACTGGTAGTTGATCCTGGGTCCTGTACAAGACAAGTTCTTCTTACCCCTGCATCCTCTTTCCAACCCCCCAAATATTTTACTTATTACTTTTTCTGCATAGAAGAGATTATTGCTATACCAAATAAAATTAAACAAAAATTAAAACCTGATAATTTTTATTTTTATTGCAAATAATGTATGCATACCTAATAGGAAGAAGATCCTTTTATAGGGATTTTACTTTTGAGATTATAATTACATTCTTTCTTCCTTTCCTTTCTTTCTTCCACACTCTCACCTATACCCCTCCATGCTCTCTTTCAAATTGATGGCCTCTATTTTTCATTAATTTATACATTTGCTGTTAGATGAACTAAAGAATCTCCTAGTTGGTCCCATTCATAGTTTATGTTAGTATCTTTTACAGACTCCTCCACTCTCACTGTTGAAGGAATCCAGGGCCTTACAGATCCCAGGCAAACTCCTTACTCTTAGTTAGGTTTCCAGCCCTTTAGAGACATTTATTAACTACCCTGAGAATTCAGTTGTCAGTGGACGCTGGTGATGTTGAAGGATGTTACCATGTTTACAGAGTTCCTGAGATGATAAAGGCATGTTTCATGATGGAGGAGATGAAAAGAGATAGAATTGTGGAAGTCCAAGGGTTTAGGTAATATTTTTGCCTTAGGGTAAGTCACTCTTCTCATTTATGTAATAAAGTAGTCAATAAGAGCAACTCAGAAATCGAAGGGTCTATCTTGCTTCTTCATGGTGTGTGGGGATAGAATAGCTATTCTCCACCTGTGGGTCATGACCACTTTGGGGGTTAAATGACACTTTAATAGGGGTTGCGTATAAGCTGTCCTGCATATCAGATATATACATTATGACTTCCAACAGTAACAAATTACAGTTATGAAGTATCAATGGATGTAATCTTATGGTTGGGGGTCACCACATTATGAGGAACTATATTAACGACTCATGGTATTAGGAAGATGGAGAATCACAGGGATAGAAGCTTCCATAACAGCAGGAATATGTTGTGGCTGGTCACATTGCTTCCAATGAATGCAGTTGTCCAGATCACTTTCTCCTTTTTATTCAGCTAAAGGTCTCAGTCCATAGTATCCTGCCCGTCACATTTTGGGTGTGTATTCTCTACTCAGTTAAACATTTCCAGGAATGCTCTCACTACATTTGTGTATGTATTCTCTGTTCAGTTAAACAATTCTGGAAGCGCTCTCACATACATGGCCAGAGGTGTGTCTCTAGGATGATTTTAAATCCTGCCAAGCTTCCAGTTTTAATCATTACAGGCTTTATCTGAAAAAGCAAGAGGGATTCACTGAAAAGCTTCCGTGTTCTAAAACGACAAATATCTGATTTACAGCTCTCAAATTTCCCAACCTTTCAGTTCTAAATGGATTGCAGGACTGAGCAAAGCTAGCCCTAGAGGCAGTGCTACTTCATGCGTTGGTCCAGAGTCCTAGCTATAGATGATGATAGAAACAAACACCTTGACTTGGTGGAGGTGTCAGAGATGAAAAACAAACAAACAAACAGACAAACAAGATTTACTGATAAATTAATGATAGGGAAAGAACTTTAACATTTAGGAGAACTTCCAATTTTCTGGCTTGGGTATTGAGTAGATAGTGGCACTTTTGACTGAATGTACATCACATAAGGAGACAAATAAATGTAGGAAAGTGGTTCTAATCTTGAATCCACTTCCTGTTGGACTGGATTATTGGTACATAGGAAATATACATGGCAGGCAAGTGATGCGTTCAGAATAAAGATGTATGAAAGTGTCACTGCCACATGATTGAGAACTTGAGAATGGATGAAATAAAGTTAGGAGTATATGTTATACCCTTAGAAATTCCAACACTGCAATCTTGCTCAAAATGGAGAAACAAAAAGCAGGGCATAATGGCTTCCAACTGTAATCCCAGCACTTGGGAGGTAGATGAAGCAATATCAGAAATTCAAGGCTAACCTTGAATACATAGAAGATTGAGGCTAGCCTGTGTTATATGAGACTATGGCTCAAACAAAAACAGAAAGAACAAAATGAAGAAATAAACCAGACAAATACAAGGAGGGCAGATTGTCAGAATCAGGATTCATTTTTTCCAGAGGGGAAAAACTGAAATAAGCTACTATTTTAGAAGGCTAGGGTACACTGTTTCAGCAAAGAGGGAGTAACTTTGTAAGGTCAGCTCATCATCCCATGGTGGCTCCAGCTTCCTCCTTAGTTATAGGCAATGAACACAAGAGCAAAGTAGTTTATTTTAATATATAGAACTGGGGCACATGGAAAATATGATTCTCCTTTTGAATGTAATGAAGCTTATTGAGAAATGTGCTGGGTGATTTTCCACAGTCATATGACAAACTATCTTATTTTTTTGACCAGAGAACCAGACTTCCTAGTTTTGATTTATTAGCACACACATGAGCCAAACACACTAGAAGTCACAAAAAAAGGACTCAGATTCCTTTATAAGGGAGAAATCCTACAATTAACTTATGGGGGAAATGTCCACAGAGTTACCAGTATTATGTCTATGTTTGTCAAGAAGACACAGGAGGACGATCAAAGGGTGTACCACACTGTAAAATGCACCATGTGCTGAAACTGCTTGATGTATGCAAGGTTCTGGAAGCATGAAGCCCTTTGAACCAAGGAGCATATACTGTCCGTGACCTTTGAGTTCATCTAGGGTCAGATATCAAAGATGATCTTGCTTACTTTATATAATAGAACTGGACACTGGCTGAAAAGCTTAAGCTCAAAACGGCCTAGAACTTCTGTGCCTAAGACAAATAGATGAACAGAACAGGAAGTTTGTAGAAGGAACGACAGAAAAATATAAAGGAGGGTGAATGGAAACAAACTGTTGGTTACTTTGAATTTTATCCCAACAACGAATTCAACTACTATAGATCTTCTTTCAGAAAACCGAGTCTCTTTTTAGAAAGATTGCACATTGTATACATTTCTAAGCTCATGTTATTAATAAATCTTGGAAAGACAGAAGAAGGGAGGGAGAGTGGGGCAGGGAGAAGAATGAGAATGAGAGAGTCTAAGAAACGGACTCTGTGTCTGCCTGACAGCCACTGGATGAAATCACAAAGAAAACACTGGCAAGAGATCAGGCCTCCTGGAATTCATTAAATACAAAGGCAGAAGCAGACTAAACGCTGGTTACAGCTCAGCATGCTACATCCAGCGTTGAGCAGAGCTGTTTAAAGCTAAGCAGATCCAGCAATAAACTTTCATCATCAGCATTCATAAAATAACAAGAACGGAAGTTTGCTAGGTCACAAAACAACTGCTGCTGTTACCACAGGGCCTAGCACATGCCAGACAAGCCCTCTAGAGCTGAGCTGCAGCCTCAGCCTCCAGTGTCTGTCTTAACCAGAAACAAAGATGTCTGTGGGACATTCAGTGAGCTCTCAGTTTTGGTCTTGCAAGTTTGCATGGTTCCTCCAGGAACCATTAGGCCTTGTGGCAGTTTTTGACGGTGTACTCAGAAGAAAAATGGTCCTTCCAGGCTATTTAAGCTTGGACTTAGAACATAAATTTGTGCTAGCCTGCAGTGGAACTCATGTCCCCCTTGCTGAACCTCTGTTGGTGGATCAACTCAATAGACAAGTGCTTTATGCTAGATTGACAGTTGGTATAGCCTGTGATAGCCAAAGTTACAGAGATTATGTAGAGATCAGACAGACAAGGTGCTGAACACAAGAAGTAAGTTAATAGGATGAACAGATTGCTACAGAGGCTTGGATAACCTAGGGAAATGACTTCTGATGTTTTTAGAAAACATTGCATTTTAATAATTTTCTGAGAATTTCATATAGTGCATTTTGATCATATTCACCTCCAACCCCCAACTCCTACCAAATTACCTCTCAGCCCCCTACTCTGCCAACTTCATAGTATCTTTTCATTTTAACTATTCTGTTAAGTCCAATTTGCATTGCCTATTTATTGTTGTGTGGGTGGCCATCCATTGGAGTGTGATTGACAGACCAATGTTTACACATTTAGAGGAACTAACTCTTCCTCTCCCATCAACTGTCCATGATTCCCTAGTAAGTGATGGGGTCCTTTGAACCAATTTTTGTTTTATGCTAGAAGGTTGACTGTGATTGCTGTCTATTTATTTATTTATTTATTTATTTATTTATTTATTTATTTATTTATTTTTGACACAGGGTTTCTCTGTAACTTTGGATCCTATCCTGGAATCACTTTGTAGACCAGGCTGGCCTCGAACTCATGGGATCTGCCTGTCTCTGCCTCCCAAGTGCGGGATTAAAGGTATGTGCCACCACTGCTTGACTGGTTCTGTTGTATTTTATAAAACTATATATTGGTTGATGTTTCTTATTAATATATGCATTTGACCATTTTTCCTACAAAACACGTAGATGCAAGTGTTGGAGGGAGGTTGCTTGTTGGTTCCTGGCCACCTGGCTAGCTTAGGCCCAAAATAATCACACAGAAACTGTATTAATTAAATCACTATTTGGCCCATTAGCTCTAATTTCTTATTGGCTAACTCTTACATATTAATTTAACCCATTCCTATTAATGTTTGTATGGCCACGTTGCTGTGATTTACCAGCTAAAGTTCCCAGCATCTATCTCCCCCAGCTCCATGGCTTCTGACTCCACCCTTCTTTCTCCCAGCATTCAGCCTAGCTTTCCCTGCCTACCTAAGTTCTGCCTTGTGATAGGTCCAAAGCAGTTTCTTTATTCATTAATGGTAATCACAGCACACAGAGGGGACTCCCACACCATGCAAGAAATAAAAAGATAAATATTTACCTGTGGAAATGGAAGCATCACATTCCAGATATCAACAGAATCTTAAGCAGCACACACACACACACACACACACACACACACACACACACACACATACACGTCTATATACATATATATTTCTTTTTTATTTATTTATTTTGCATACCAACCACAGTTTCTCCTCCCTCCTCACCTCCTTCCCCCTCCTTCCTTTTTATCTCCCCACATTGTCAATTCCTCAGAAAGGATAAGGCCTCCCATGAGGAGTCAACAAAGCCTAGCATTACAAGCTGAGTCAGGACCAAGCTCCTCCCCCTTGCATCAAGGTTGAGGGAGTCATCCCACCATAGTGTGTGGGTTTCAAAAAGCCAGCTCATGTGCCAGGAATAGATCCTAGTCCCACTGGTAGGGTTTCTGCAAATAGGCAAAGCCACACAACTGTCACCCACATGCACAGGGTCTAGATAGGTCCCACGGAGGTTCCCTAGTTGTCAGTCCAGAGTCAGTGAGTTCACAAGAGTTTGGGTCAGCTGTCTCTGTGGGTTTCCTCATCATGATTTTGGCCACCTTTGCTCATATAATTTTTCCTCTATCTCTTCAACTGGACTCCCGGAGCTTAGACTTTGAATTGAATGTTTGACTATGAATCTCTGCATCTGCTTCTATCAGTTACTGAATGAAGGTTCTATGATGAAAATTAGGGTAATCACCAATCGAATTACAGAAGAGAGACAGTTCAGGCACCCTCTGCACTATTGCTAGGAGGCTGAGCTGGGGTCAACCTTGTGGGTTCCTGGGAGTTACCCTGGCACCAGATTTCTCTCTAACCCCATAATGGCCTCTTCTATCAAGATATCTTTTTCCTTGCTCTTCCTCTCTGTCCCTCCCCCAATTTGACCATCCAGATTTCTCATGATTCCATTCCCCTTCTGCTCTGCTCTACCCCTGCCCTGCCTCTGGTTTACCCAGGAGGTCTCATCTATTTACCCTTCCCAGGTTTATCCATACATACCTCTTAGAATCCTTCTTGTTGCCTAGCTTCTCTGGGGTTATGGATTGTGTCCTGGTTACCCGTTGATTTATATCTAATATCCAATTATGAGTGAGTGCATACTGTGACAACCTAGATGTCCCTCAACTGAAGGATGGATAAAGAAAATATGGTGCATTTACACAATGGAGTACTACCCAGTGGTAAAAACAGTGACATGAAATTTGGAGGCAGATGGGTAGAACTAGAAAAAGAATATTCTGGGTGGGGAAACCCAGTCCCAGAAAGCAGTGTATATATTTTATGTCGGTCCATTTTCAAAAATGCCATGTTATCCAAGGATTGTTTCACAAATAGCTAAATAAAACAGCTCAAACTTCCAGGACAGCTCACTAGCAATGGATTTCCATATCATCTTGACCTATAATCTACATGCAATAAAATTCATCCTTTTGCTTCATTTCATTTTCATTTTGTTTTGCTTTTCGATTGAGTCTTATGTAGCCAGATTGGTATCAAACTTGCTATAAAGGCAAGAATATCCTTGAATTCCATTCCTCACCTTATTGCCATACAGCCATGTTTTCAGATTATAAGTCTTTGCCACTATACTCCATTTAAAATTTGTTCTTTTTCTCAATGTTTTTTTTAGTGTATTCAAGTTGTTATGTAGCCATGACCACTTTTTATTTTTACAATGATTTTCATCACTTGCCTCAAGCAAACTCACTTGACTTCTTTTGTAAGTCAATTCAGTCTTCTCCTTCCCCTCAACACTTCCCAGGCACTACGTGCCTCCTGTGCATGGACAAATCTACCGAATATAATTGAGATCATTCTATACCTTGTCTTTTGTAATTGATTCCTTTTACTTAGCATGTTTCTAAGGTCAATCCATGTTATAGCATGTACCACCACTTCATTCCTTTTCATAATAAACATCATACCATAATTGTTCTTCAAGTCATCAGTGGATAGTGGACATTTGATCGTCATGAATAATGCTGTTATAAGCATTTCCTTTAATGTCTGTGCTTTGAAGCTATGTGCTTTCATTCTCAGTCTTTAACATGCATGATGAGGATAGAACTCAGGTCCTTATACTTGCACATCAAGCGCTTTATGCTCTGAACTCTTTCCCACCCCCAAACTAGTTTTCAAAGTAGCTGTACCATTATCATTCGTATCAGCAAAATTTGAATGATCCAGTTTCTTCACTTCCTCGCTAACACCTGTTATTAGCCCTCTTTTCATTATAGCTACCCGAGCTCATGTGAAATAGAGATGTCAAGCATGTGGCACAGTTTCCAAACACGTTCCACACAATGCAGAATTTCTCTATCATTAATGATCTGTTACGGTTAATGAGACAATACTGACACATCATTATTGATTCAAGTTTATAGTTCACATAAGGGGTCACCTTGGATGTTGTACATTCTATGAGAGGTTTTGTTTTGCTTTATTTTTTCATTTTTACTTGTTAAGACGGGGTCTCCTGATGTAGTCCAGGCTTCCCTTGAATTCTTGACATTTTTGCTTCAGTTTCCATGTCCTAGGATTGAAAGTGTATACCACAGCCAGGTGGTGGTGGCACACACCTTTAATCCCAGCACTCAGGAAGCAGAGGAAGGCAGATTTCTGTAAGTTTGAGGCTAGTCTGAGCTATAAGAGCTAGTTTCAGTACAGACTCCAAAGCTACTGAGTAACCTTGTCTCAATAATCCCCCAAAAAGTGTACACAACTATACCTTTTTTAAAAAGAAAAACTTGGTTATAGCTAATTTTTTATTATTAAACTGTGAAAATATCTTATGTGTTAAAACGCATTTTAATTTTTGGCTTTTGAAACAGGATTCCTCTGTGAAACATGCTTGACTGCCCTCGAACTCGCTCGGTTGACCAGGCTAGCCTCGAACTTAGAGAGATTTGCCTGTCTCTCCCTCCCAAAACCTGAGATTAAAGGCATGAGCCACCACACCTATCTCAGAAATATCTTTGTAGATATATGTCTTGCAATATTTTCTCATGCACTGTCAGTTACCTTTGTTCTCTTTCTTTTGAGGTCCTGGGATTTGTCCCACATGCTACTGAAGTACCGTGACACTGAACTGCACCCCTGTCCTGGAGTTCCTTGCATTTATGTGATGCCTTCTTTTGGAGTAGTCACTACTTTAATATATGAGCTTCAAGAATAAGGTTGAGGTTGGAGCATGGTGGTGCATGGCTATAGACTTGCTCCTCAATAAATGAAGTGGGGGGGTTATGAGTTTGAGGTCAATGTGTAAAGCTAAAGGGCTGGAAGTGTAGCTCTGTGCTATAGACCTTACGTATATTTTTTTCAGCAATGCTATAAGTATAGTTTAGGCTGCTTGCTTTATTTATTACTTTAATAAGGTCTTACTATGGAGGTCTGATTTTCTTGGAATCGCTATGTAGACCAAACTAGCCTTTTACTCATAGTCATCCTCATGCCTCATCCTCTGGAGTTCTGCAATTATAGGTATGTGACATCATGCCTGGCAAATACTGCTCTAGTTAAAAAATTTAAAATCATGTTTGTGTAAAACAAATATTATTCGTACTCACTTAATTGCCTGAGAACATATTAATTAATTCCAAATACAATACTGATAACGTTTATGTACCTTATCAGGAACATGAAAGTCCAGGAACATTGCTCAAGCATAGTCACTGTCAGTGTAAAGCAGCTTCAGAATCACTGGGAGCTCTCCTTAGGCACTGAAACTGTAGCCCACCTTCATCAGACTTTCCCATTTAGTAGACTTGAAACAGAGAGTAATAATTGTCCTTAACTTTCTAAGAAGCCTCAGGGAAATGCTGCTACTGACAGTACCAAGTCACATGGTGAGAACCAGGCATAAAGCAGCCCTTTCCCAGAGTATCTGTGGTTGAGTAACAGCTGTTGAATGGTGGAAGAATTTTATTGATTTAGACAATTTCTTTGCCGAGAGCCTCCTCCAAGTTTTTAATCTACAAATGTGTATTTCGATCTCCTAAGGTTATGTTGCCACCAAATTAGTGAATGTGGCCTAATTTTCAAAGCCTTTATATTGAAATATTATGGGTGTGTTTGCATTGTACGACTGAAGATCTATTTGTGTCTCACTGTGCTGCAAAGCTGTCCCTCGACCATGGAAAATGAGTATCATAAAATGCAGAATATCCAAAATTATGATAATACTGTTCTTCATCTGACACTGTACAAGAAACAAAACCTTTCCTCCACTGTCAGGTGTTTCCAATAGAAAGAGCACTAAATATGGTTACCCAAGTCTAGAGTGAAATGTCAGCAAGGTACACTATTATATAAGGGTTTTGAAACACTGAGCTACAGGCATGACAAGGTCATTTCTGTCTTGAAGTCAGAGCAACTGTGATTTCCCAAACGAAATGCTACAGAAATGTTTTCACTTCGCTTAAGTTTTCATCTTTTTCATTTATGAATATTAGCTTCAAAACTACTTGCCCATTTCATTCATCCTTCCTTCCTTCCTCCCTTGTTCCCTCACTCTCTCTCTCTCTCCCTTCCTTCCTTCCTTTTTTCAATGAGTGTTGCTGAAGAGCAAAACCTTTTGCATGCTCAGTCAGCCAGTATCATTTTCAGTTCTACCTGTCCTTTTAAAAAGTGTAATATGTTGTCAGAGAAGAATTCTTTGGGGGTTAGGTAGTAACTTAGTTGGTAGTGTGCTTGTCTAGCATGCATGAAAGTCCTGGTTTGATCCCCAGCACTGCAGAAGCTAGCTATACAAATTGCACACCTATAATCCCAGCTCTTGGTAAGTGGAGGCCGCCCTGTGCTATTGAGATGGCCTAAAAAGTGAACAAAGTTATTTTCATTATTGCAGTATGTGGTGGGGGGGGACAATGATGGCTACCTCGGATATACCCACTACCCCTTCTTCCTTGTCACATAAAGCCCATTTTGTCTCCTTTAGCTTCACTTTGGGGATAGTCACTATGTTACCTACTAAGGCTGTAAAGTCCTTGTCTATCTAAGCCAGTCATTATCTTTGTAATTTTTCAAAGTATGGAGATGGCCTTCAACTTTCATTTACCATGCTAGTAAAGAGCATTTCTAAAACTATTTGTCTGATCTGAAAATAGTATTCACAGAATGCTATGGTCTTTTCTCCACTGGCTGTGGCTACATATAGATGTTATGGCTGGGGCTGCAGTAATTATCTTGTGATCATGAGAAGAAACAGCCTGAAGACAAAACTGGAAAAGACCTTGCCCTTGAATTATTCGTTGAAACACTTCAAAATGTCAAACAAGCAAACAAAAAAAGCCCCGTGGAGCTCCCTGACCTTGGGACTTCTTGGTAGTAAAGTAAATATTTTCATGGTAGTTCACACTATTTGGAGTATTTGGATTTTGAACTGCACAGATGATTTCAAAGCACACATTATGACCTATTCAGTTTCATCACAGCACACCTATTCAGCTCAGCTAACTTAGTTTGTTACCATAAGAGTTGCAGTATGCAGTTACGTTCTTCTGATCTTTTTTGTACCATGTACTGCACTGATAATCACTGTTATCTGATTCCCAAACTTGATCTTCTCCTTAAAATTTGTTTTTTCCCCTCTTTTCCCTTTTTAATGTAGCCCCTTTACTTTAATGCCCAGCATCTAATAACACCCCCTGAATTCAGCAGCGCCCACAGTCTCTTTATAAAGGGAGCTCCCACTCATAGACATAGGTCCAGTGTCTGCTTGGTACCTTCTGTGATAACTCCCAAATCTTTATTTACTTTTGTGATACATCCTTCCATGCAGATACCTAAGCTGTAAACCTAGTTGTTGTCAACCCAGCTGTGATTCTTATTATTCTACTGTTCAATGAGTCATCAAAACCTTATTCATGGGGCTGAGTAAGAGATGGTTCAGTGCTAGTGATAGGACCAGAATGTGGATTCCCATCACCCATGTAAATGTTAGGAAAGTGTGTTGGCCAGTCTGGCATCCCAGCATTTCAGAGTTGGGGTATCTCCAGGTCAAATTGCCTGAATCATTGGGCTCTAGGTTCAAGTGAGAGACTGCCCATAAACAATATAAATAAATGGAAAGCTATTAAAGAAGACACTTAGTGTCCAACTTTGGCTTCCATGTGCACTTGCACATGTGATTTTGCATCCTCACCATGCAGGCGCATTTATAATAATGAAAATCACACACAAAAATATACAAATAAAGAAAATGCATGTTAGATGGATAAAAAATATTGAGACGTGTGATTGAAAGGGTGGTGTGCATAGGAATATAACTTCAGGGTAGCCAGAGAAAATCTCTGTGTAAGACTTGAAAAAAAGTGAAGCCTGGGGACATGGATGACTGAGAGAGAAAATAGTAAAGGTAGAGCAACCAGAAAGTGGAGAGGCTCCAATGTGGGAAAGTTACAGAGGATTCAGATTTAAGTCATCCGGAACTGGAGATATGGTTCAGTATGTAAAGTCCCTGCTGCACAAATATGAGGACCTCAGTTTGGCTCTTCAGTATCCACATAAAAATGTTGGGCATGGGGCCTGAAGTGGTGGCTCAGTACTTAAGAGCACGTGATACTCTTTCACAGGATCTGGGTTTGGTTCCCAGCATTCATATGGTTACTCACAGTCATTTCCAATGCTGGTTCCAGGGAATCCAAACAGCCTCTTCTGTCTTCTGCAGGCACAGGGAACATATGTGGTGTAATACACACATGTAGGTAAAACCCTCATTCACATAAAATAAAAACAAATGACTTTTAGAAAGAAAATCTGAGCATTAAAGTGTGTACTTAAAATCCCAGTGCTTGGGAGGTGGGGTAGAAGGATCTCTGGGAATTGTTGGGCCACCATTTTAGCCAAATTGGTGGGCTACAGGTTTAGTGACAGACCCTGTCTCAAACAATAAGGTGGAGAACAATTGAAAAGTATGCAGGATGCTGACCTTTGTCTCCATTGACCTCTGACCTCCATGTGCATATTCATATGCATGCACACACAAATGCCTGTTGCCAACCTTGATGACCTGAGTTCAAACTCCAAAACCCCTATGATAGAAGGACATTGTCTTCTTAACTTCACAGGCACTACAGCATGTGCTCTCCCCAACCAAAATAAATGTAATAAAATGTTTTTAAAATAGAAGAAGCAAGAACAAATGTGGCTGACCTGAAGGAGCAAAGAAGTGAGCAACTGGAGATGAGTTCCAAGTAGAAACAGAATCTGACCTAGTTGGGTTGTATGATTGTAACAGTTAGGCATTTCATTCTGAGACATATGGTTTTGTATGTCAAAAACCTTTGGTTCAATAGTATTTCTCTGGTTGCTGTGTTGATGGTAGAATATATGGGAGGCAACCAAAAGAGGACCAGGGGCCAGTTAGGGGAATTCCCTACTACATTCTTTGAATCTAAGTCAACAATATCTGTTTCTATATCAAGATAATGGTGGTAAGATCTAGCTGCATCATGGATAGATTTTTGAAGTATTGCTGACTGAACTTTTAGGTTGATGGTAATGGACTATAGAGAGAAATACGGCAGAATTTTCTATTTTTATCCTAGGAAACCAGAAAAGATGGAATAATCTTTTGGAAGTGAAGGAAAACTAGAGGAGCAAACTGGTTTGGAAGGCGTCATTGTGAAAATAATCTGGGATCTGATAAGGCTGTAAAACTTGTCAGGCAACCAAATACAGATGTTTGGTAAACAGCTGGAGATGTGACCATGGAAATAGTAACAGAAGTCTGATTCTATATATTTGGAAGTTTTTGGCATAGAGGTAATATTTAAAGAATGAGATTAGCAGAGATCCTAGGAATCAACAGATGGAGAAGAGAAGGATCACTTAGTAAGGGGCTCCTTAGAATTTGAGTCAAGTAGAGGGAAATAAACTGATCGTGAAATTCCAGTAAGATAGAAGGGTATAGAGTCCAAGATGTCAAGCAGAGATGGATTAGACAACTTCAACCATTACTATGCACAAGGAGACTATGTTTTAGCAGTGAATACAGTAATATGAAGGCCATTAGTGATCAGGGATAGAAGTTTCAGTGGGAACAATCGAAATGAAATCCCAAATTCTGGAGTTTAAAGGGATCATGGGCAGTTTTTGTTTATTTATGCATGCTTTTCCCCTTGAGACTGGGCTTCTCTGTGTAACAGTTCTGACTTTCCTGGGACTTGATTTGTAGACCAGGTTGGCCTCACCCTCAGAGATCCACTTACCTCTGCCTCCCGAGTTCTGGGTTTAAAAGCATTTACCACCACCACCTGACTTATTTATCTTTTTTTTTTTTTAAGTCATTCTATGAAGGCTAAAGAGGAGCGGATAGAGATACAACTTAGTAGATGAAAATTATTTTTGCTTACTACCCATGAGGACAGGGAGTTGATACAGGGAGTTGATACCCACTCATGTAACAATCAAGACATCTTGTGTACACTTGTAATCTCAATTACGTGTGGGACCAAGGCAGAAGGATGACTGGGGCTTGCTGGTTTAGTGCCAAACTGTGAAAAATGCAAGCCCCTAAGTTCAGGGATAGATCCTGCCTCAAATGAATAAATGGAAATTGATACAAGAGAACTCCTGACACTGTTCTCTCTCCTCCACATACACATATGGACATGTATACCCACAAAGACATACACACACACAATCACATAAAAAACAAATTTAAAGGCATAAAAATAAACATGAAAGAAAAATTATTAAAATAATGAAACTAGGATGCATTCTAATTGGCTCATATTTTGTTCATTATTTCATATATTTTATCCTCTATGAATGTATACACACACACACACACACACACACACACACACACACACACACACACTTATAAAAGGCAAAAAAAGACCTAATCAGCCCAAACTTTCCCAGCCAACCCAGCTTCTCGGGACAAGTAAGGGGTCCACAGATTCTGACAACTTTTCTCAAACCTGCCCTGTCTTCACCTTTACTCAGACTTGTCCTGATGTCAGCAGATAAGGGGTCTTTGGACCCTGTCACCCACTGCTCATACTTCTGTACTTCTCTTAGCTCCCATGCTGACAGGGAAGCATTCCTCAGACCATCATCCCTGGCTGACTTCCCACTTTCAGGAAGCCAAATCCAGATGTAAAAGTCTCAGCGCAAACCCAGAAATGACATGACAATCCAATGAATCATTTTTCTTCAAAAATTACTAATCCCATAATAAGGAACCTCGATGAGAATAAACTTGAAAAACTTTCAGACAAAGAATTCAAAGAATGATAAGTATTTTTTTAAAAAAACTCAAAGAAAACATGACTGTACTTCATGAGAGCAAAAATAGATGAATGAAATAATCCAATATATAAAACTATAATTTAATAAATAGTTAGAATTTCTAAATAATATTCAGGCTGAAATTATTCTGGAAATGAAGAACTCAATAATCCAAATTGAAGTCTTGATATAAAGCCTCAGCAATAGAATGGATCAGGTAGAAAACAGGATTAAGGCTGCAAGACAAGGTATAGAAACTGAACCCCTTAGTAAAGATAAATGACTAACTAGACTAAATTAGAATAAAAAAGCATGGTAGAGAACTGTTGGATACCATAACAAGATGTAACCTTTGGGTTATAGCATAACAGAAGAATACAGTGGCAAAGGCATAAAGAATAGTTTCAATAATATCAGAGAAGGACCAGGGAATCTGCTTGGGAGTGTTTCTCCCAGAAATGGCCAGGATACCTCAGCAATATGGTTGCCTAAGCGAGACCTAAAGGAGAGCTCCAATAGAAAAGCTAATGTCAAAGTGAGGGATCTCACCCTTAAACAAAGAACTGCAGGTAAACTCAGGAATACTGAGAGGGGAAAAATAGCCTTCCCTAGAGATGAACCCTTTAATTCATTATCCAATACCAAGTGGTCAGCCATAAAATCTTATAGATACAAGTAACATTAAGTGGATATGCAGATAACAAAGAAAATCAGGCCATTAATTTGAGAGTGAGAATTGAGAGGTACATGATAGTGGTGGGAAGGAGGAACGGGAAAGGGGGAAGCAATGTGATTACATTTTAATTTAAAAAAATTAAAAATAATCATAGGAGAAATATTTCTAAACCTAGAGAAAGAGATGTCTACTGTCTACAAGAGACCTAAAATCTTCAAATGGACAGGATCGTAAGATTGACTTTGTATAGCTTGCTATATTTAAAATAGTAAAAACACAAAGTAAAGAAATGGTGTTCCAAGTGTAAGTAACCAGACCCAGAAGGATAGAGGCTGCATGTTCTGTCCTGTGTGTATGTTAGCATTGAATCTTTAGATACGCATGTTTGAATATGCCATATTATGAGAGTAACCAGTCACTTTCCTATTGGATTTTAAAGCCTACTCTGTATGGTGGAACTCATGACAGTATTGTTAACTGGCCCAAAGCCTGTGGCTGCCTGAGCCCATTTTTCTGCTAAATGGACACAGGAATAATCTGTTGCATAAGTTTTTAAAATCTGTTTTGCTTTTCTTTTCTTTCCTTTATTTTTATTTTAGGCGAGGTCTTATCATGTAACCTTGAGTGCCAGGACCTTGCTATGTAGCCCAGGCTGGCCATAGTTCTGCCTGCCCCTTCCTTCCTAAATTCTTATTTTTATAAACGTAGATTAGTAAATCTTTCAGTCCTCATCAGAGAAGTTTCTTTTTGCAATAGATGTTGAAAGTCATAGCTTCTGTTTTTATCTTGACATAGCTGGGAAGTTACAACCTCAATTCAGGAATTGTGACATGTGAATTGGCCTGTGGACACATCTGTGAACTATTTTCTTAATGAATAGTTGATGGTAGGAGTACCCAGTTCACTCTGACAGTCCTGCTCCTGGGCAATTAGGTCTGGGCTGTATAAGAAAGGTAGCTGTTCTTGAATCCCATCATTTAGGATTCAGAGGCAAGCAGATCTCTCTGTGAGTTCAAGGCCAGCCATGTTTAACCATGATTTAATTAAAAATATTTGCATATGCTATATAATAATAATAATGTTCATAATAAATATATAGGCTATATCCAACATTAGTCTTGTATTTTTTGATAATTAAAATTTGTATTAAAAGAAAATATATCTTCATACTATTTCCAAAACCATAATAAAGCATTTTGTCACATCTTCACTGCATTTAATATGTCAAAATCCATAACTTTTTACTGTTTGTTTAAACATATATTTTATTTAATTGTAATTAAAATATTTATATGTATGAGTGATTTGGTACCAGTCTTGTGTCTGGTGCCTGAACATGTTAGAAGAAATATCGGATCCCCTGGAACTGGAGTTAGAGGTGGTTGTGAGCCACCATGTGGGTGCTGGGAATCAAATCCAGATCCTCTGGAATAGCACCTAGTGCCCATAATTGCTGACCCACCTCTGTTACCCCTGAACATATTTTAATCATAGTGTGTTTGCAAGGCTTTCTTGTATTCACTACATACTAGTACTTTTGGTGTTTGATGCCAATAAAGTAAAGTAAAATTTAAAATGGAACTTTTACACTCAGAGTAAGTGGCTTTGGGATCTACTGAGTCAGTAGAAGGGTTGGCACACAGGCACACAGAGCCATGCTGGCACTTCCGTACATAAGTTCAGAAACTGGTAGTGCAGTAGATGTGCCTGGGTCACAGTGGAAATTCTTTTGTAGAACAACTTTCTAAAAAGAGACGATGCTAATGGAAAGAACTGGGTTTGGACATTTGAAAACAGAATCTGGGTGACATAGTAATTGATGAGTAGGAGAATGAGTGAATTTGGTAAATGTAGCATGTTTCTTAAAAAAGAAAACACTAAAAGTCAATTTAAAGTTGTTAGTTGTAATTGGAGATTTTTGTCCTGCCTGCTGGTTCCTGCAGCCACTTATGAAATAATCATTTGGAGGCTTAATATTAACTATAGTTGTTTGTCCTATTATCTCAGGCTTATTATTAACTAGCTCATACAACTTAAATTAACCCCTTTCTATTAGTTTATATTGTACCACGAGGCTTGTGGCTTGTTACCTCACATCTTGCTTCTCCAGCAGCTGCTGGCATTTCCCTTGATTCTACTTTCTTTCTCCTCATATTCAGTTGGCTTTCCTGCCTAGCTATATTCTGCCCTGTCATAGGTCAAAAGCAGATTCTTTATTAACTAATGATAATGAAGCATATAGAGGGCAATTCTATATCAGTTCATTGTATTGTTTCTCTTCTTTCCATCCGCATTTAAGAGCTGAGGTATAGGTAAGGACTAGGCAGAGAGTTGGATTTTAGTTGTTGGGGTTTTCTCAATTGTTTCAAATGAGGCAAGATGAAGCTAGGGAGGGTATGATTACAGGGACTGAGCCCTGAAAGTGATCATTTGGAAAATGAGGCCATGAGACAGCTAAGGGTGAGTAGAGCTAGAAAGTCTGCTCCTGAACTGAGGTATGCAGCAAACTTGCATAAACATAAAAACACTTACTGCTTGAGACCTATGTTCTTAATACAAAACAAGTTATATCATTGTAGACAAATGGATGAACTCCCCCGGGGACTACTTTGTGCCACTTACTAGAAACAATACAATACGATACAAAACAAACAAACAAAAAACCCCAAAACCAAAACAAAAAACTAAACATAAATTTTGGTATGTGTGCTTAAAACTTCCAGTGAGCGAGCTTGGTACCTCGCCTCACCTCATTTATACATTACTTCTCTGGTGAAGGGCTTTAGCTCCTGAGAAACCATCTATCATACTAAAACATACCTCAGGGCCTCTGACACCTTGAAGTCTGAGGAAAAGCAGATGAATGACTTGAGATAGTAAGAAGGGGGTTAAGGAGAAAAGTGAAAGAGGGAGGAGGCAGCAGGCCTTGGCAGTAAAAATGCCCAGGAAATAAAATGTCTCTAGATAGAGTCCTTTAAAGGCACCAGGAAAATAATGAAGAAGAGTAATCAGGGTGGCACAAAGCAAAGCACAAAAAGTATTTTTTTTTTAAAAAAAATGCGATTAAAGCATCAAAAAATTCTGTTGTCTAGGATGCTTCTCAAGAAATGAACCCAAATTTCCCTGTAATTGACACATTTGAAGAGAATTTTCACTTACTGCTTACACAGGTGAAAGTAATTTTATGTATATACATTCACACTGTACTCCCAACAGTTCAAAATGTCAGCTCTGTGATACTCTCCATTTTACAGAGGAATACATACAATAAGTCACCTCCCTGAGCCTTTCTCTACTTGAGTCCAAAGCCCCTTTCATGGCTCAAACCATCTCCCAGCCGACAGAGATGCTGCCGAGGAAGGCATCCCTTTAGTAAGCTATAATTTGAACACCTTTCATTTTTTTTTATTTTTATACCTCACAGTTCTAAAACTGAACCATATGCCTGCAATTGTGTCCATGAAGATAACATGCTAACTAACCACACAATTAAAAGTTTATGAGAAATCCAAGGGTATATAGAAATGTTCCTTTGAATCAGTGCATTTAGTTGAGCATCATAAACCACAAAGATTTTAGCATTCTGTCCCAGTTCCTAGCCCCCTGCCTATTTGAAATAAGATCCCACTATAATTTCTGACTAGCCCACTATGTATATCATACTGACCTTGAAGTTGTGGCAACCCTCTTACTCCAGTCTCTTGAGTGCTGAGAATACAGTCTATACACTACAAACCCGGTTCTTTTTAGAATTCCTTTGATATGCTGAACTGTATTAATATTCATTTATTTAATTAGTTATCAACTAATTGTATTGCTGGGTTTGGGTCTACAGCCTCATACTTGCTAGACAATCTCTGTACAATTGGGTTGCCTTCTCAAATTCTACATTCATTTAGCTTAATTGGATTCATTAATTTAATTTTGTGTGTGGTCTTCGCCATAGATATTAACACAGCCTTCACTGCTGCTTTGGATTGAGAGTCCTTTACATATCACATTTATATATTCCTGCTGCTATATTATGCTATGTAATAATGTAAAATGAATGCCAACTGAAACACTACTAGAAAATAGTCTTTGAAGGCATCTTAAATGAAAGCTAATGTTAAAAGTCCCTGCAAAAATAACATTGCTTTAATTATATCTGGACTGGATTCTATAGATTTCGGCTAAAATGTTGTTTTCTTGTTTATTGAAGGATAGCTGAGAGGTAAAAGGTAGGAGATAGAACAAATGTAGTGATTCACAGGTCACTGTGGCACATGCCTGTAATCCTGATGCATGGAAAGCAGAGCAGAAAACTTAGAAGGGTTCTAGGCCATCCTCAGGTCTTTTGAGTTTCAGGTAAGCCTGGGCTACATGAAACTTTGTGTCCACCCCCCAATACCTCAAAAAAAAAAAAAAAAACAGAAAAAAAGGTAAAGGAAAATAAGGATTTATTATTTCGAAAATATGTTAATTATGTGTCATGTATTTGTAGTTCTGAAAATTAAACCCAGGGCCTCACACAAGGTAGACAAGCAACTCTATACAACTGAAATACACTGACAGCCCACGTTTGTACTGTTTACTTTCGTTTTTGTTCTCCTCTCTCTCTGTATCTGTGTATCTCTTTCTGTCTCTGTGTGTTAACATATTTCAAACTACACAGATGGAATGAAATTATTATTTTCTCATTCAAATTTTGTTCATCTTAGAGCATGTCTTCACCATAGCAGTCATGCCATAAAAATCTTTATCTGAAGCAAGCACACGAGTAGACAAAAAGGTGAAAAGAAGAAATCCTGATTTATGATTTCAGCCCTCTGTGGAATGTTCTGTAATGACCTCAGACAAATGGCTGGGGATATTCTTCCCCAGCATTTCTTGATGGAATTTCATCACAGAATGTGGGCTGGACATGCAGTCTGTTTTTGCTGTCACAGAAGCTGCATGGAAAAATACTAAGTCATTTAAGCATTTAAGCCAAGTTAAAAAAATATCCAGTAATATGTTAGAGAGATGCAAGTAAGTTTCCTCAAGGTAAAATAAAGAATTCAATATATCAGACTGATTGTATGATATAGATATGAATAATTTCATTGGTATGGATTTTAAGGTCAATTTTGTTATATGTATATATATTTCTGATCTTGACTGATGTATTGTGATTGTGTAGTTCATTTTAAAAATGTAATGTATAATTAGAAAATATAGGTTGTTAATGGATAATCATCGATAATAGTAAAGCTTGTAGTAATGTTAGTCTGATTTTCTAGAAGTGCATAGATATATTTCAGATAGACATTCATATCTTTCAAAGACTACAGAGCATGGCATATAATGCTTTAATAACTTAGGACTTTTCATGACAATGAGAAACGTCTGCTCCTGGCAGCGCCAATCTACTTCAAGAGGAAGATGGGCATCGAAGAGGCTCCTTATGGAGTTGGTTAGCCATTTGGGCAAGAAACTGCTCTTGCCTGGACTGTTATATAAACTGGACACAGAGAACCCGCAGAGAGAGGACTGCTAAACTTGCCTAAAGGTGAGATGATATTTCGGAGTTCCTGATTCATGAAAGAGTCTGCGAGACATTCTGCAGGACACAGCAGATAATGACTGAATTGCCTTTAAAATTTCCTGCTTCATGAAAATGTCTCTGGATATTATGGGCCTGAAGGCTGAAGATGGGTGCCCCAACGATACAGAGGAACTTTGGGTGACTGTCCAGGCAGCGAGATGTCTCTGTCATTTCTAGAGTTTTGGAAGTTGCTTACTTCTTGTTTACTTAGGTAATATATCCTTCTGGAGTCTTTGATGGAGTTAAAGAATGGATAGTCGTAGTTATAGTTTTCCATTATTATGATAAAGATATAGTTATAAATATTGTGACTGTAATTCTTGCTTGATAACTGTTTTGTTATGTGTAATTTTACTATGTTAAAATGAAAGCCTTTCTTTTTTGTTTAAACAGAAAAAGGGGAAATGATGGGGGAGGGTTATCTGTCTATTGTGTTATTTTCATTGGTCAATAAAGAGACTGCCTTGGCCCCTTGATAGGACAGAAAATTAGGTAGGCGGAGTAAACAGAACAAAATGCTGGGAAGAGGGTTATGAGCCAGATGCCATGGAGCCAGCCACCAGGTCAGACATGCTGAATCTTTTCCGGTAAGCCACTACCTCGTGGTGCTACCACGAGATTATTAGAAATGGGTTAATAATCAAGATGTGAGAGTTAGCCAGTAACTAACTCTCTAGAGATAATGGGCCAGGCAGTATTTAAATGAATACAACTTAAGTGTTATTATTTCTGGGACTAAGCTAGCCGTGCGGGAGCTCGGTAGGATGAAAAGCAGGCCTGCCCGCAGCCCCTCACTACAATTGTAAGAATAAAACAGCAAACCTTTGTTGTGACGATGCATGTTGCTTTTTTTTTATTATTTGTGAACTTGACAAAACCTAGACATACCTAGGAAAAGGGAACCTTAGCTGAGAAAATGCCTCCATCTGATTGTCCTAAAGGCATGCATACCTGTGGGGTATTGTTTTGACTAAAGTTTGATGTAGGAGAGCCCAGCTTACTATGGTTGATGCTACCCCTAGAGAAGTGGTCCTGGATAGTACAAGAAAGCAGACCGAGTAAGCCCCTAGGAGCAAGTTAGTAAGCAACATTTACTACAGCCTTAACATCAGTTTCTAACTCCTATATTGATGTCACTTACTGGTGGATTGTGATGTGGAAGTACAAATAAAATCAATCCTTTCCTACCCAAATTGCTTTAGGTCGTGGGGTTTTATCACAAGCTGAGAAACCCAATTTCTGTGTGAATCCTTTTCTTTATATTTCTTCTAAATATATTCATATAACAGGCAACATTTTGTGTCTGGATTACCTTACTTCTTCCCTGTCCCCATCCCTTTCCACACCCCTGTGTAGGATAAGGGGCTGCTTGTTCTTTCCCAGCTGGCTGACTCTCCTTGACCTGAAATAATCACACAGAAACTATATTAATTAAAACACTGTTTGGCCCATTATCTTTAACTTCCTATTGACTAACCCTTAACATCTTAATTTAACTCATCTCTATTAATCTGTGTATTACCATGAGGTTGTGACCTACCAGCAATGTTTCAGCAAGTCTCCGGCAGTAGATCCATGCCATCTCTCTCTCTGCCTTTCTTCTCCCAGCATTCAGTCCAGTTATCCCCACCTACCTACGTTCTGCCCTATCAATAGGCCAAGGCAGTTTCTTTTTTCAAAAACCAATAAGAGCAACACATAGACAGAAGGACCTCTCACACAATTTCCTGTAAAATGAGGGCCAGCTTGTTGGGGTATCTGTTCCCGCCCAGTACCCCACAGCTGGCAAGTCCCAGAGAAAATCAATCACACAGAGATCTCTATAAGTTTTAAAGCTGATTGGCCCATTAGGTCAGGCTACTTATTAGTTCTTATAACTTATCTTAACCCATTATTCTGATCTATGTTAGCCACATGGCTCCGTACCTTTCTCAGCTGGGCAAGTTACATGCTGCCTCTTCAGTGATCTGCGCAGGAGTGGGGAGGGAGCTTCCTGCATTCCAGAATACTTCCAGTCTCTTTGCTCCACCCCTACTTCCTGTCTGGCTTTCTCTCCTATACTGCCTGCCTGGCCAATCAGCGTTTTATTAAAATATGATTGACAGAATACAGACAATTCTCCCACACCAATTTCCCCTTTACTGTTTAAATAAAGAGTAAGGTTTTTAACTTTAACACCATGAAACTACATATAATAAAACAGGTACCAAGCAAGAACTATAGTTAAAATATTTATACTACTTTATCTTTTATTATAACTAAGGAAACTATAACTATAAATTCTTCAACTCCATCAAAGACTCCAGAAGGATATAATATTACCTAAGTAAACAGGAAGTACGTTGTAAGCAACTTCCAAAACTGTAGAATTGACAGAGACATCTCACTACCTATACAGTCACCCAAAGTTCTTCTGTACCATTGGGGCATCCATCTTCAACCTACAGGCCCATAGTATCTAGCAGACATTTCCATGAGGCAGGAAATTTCAAAGACAGGTCTGCTTATATTTTCAGTTTGTCAGTCACATTTTTCTCTGTCCTGCAGAATGTCTTGCAGACTCTTTCATGAAGCAGAATCCCCAAAGGATCATTTTACCTTTAGGAAAGCTTAGCAGTCATCTCTCTGTGAGTACCACATGTCCAGTGAAGCAGTCCAGGCAAGAGCAGTTTCTTGCCTAAATGGCTAACCAACTCCATAAGGAGCCTCTTAAATGCCCATCATCCTTTTGAAGTAGCTTGGCATTGCCAGCAGCAGATGTGTCTCACTATCATGAAAAGTCTTAAGACCAAAAACATTTTAAATGTCATATTCTGAAGGTCTCTGAAAGATTTGAAGAATATCTAACTAACTGAAATATATCTCTGTCTAGAAAACCCAACTAACATGACTACAATCTTGAATATTATAGATGATTATCTATTAACCTATATTTCTTAATTATACATTACAGTTTTAAATGAACTGCACAAGCACAATACTTTAATCAAGATCAGAAATATACATATAACATAATTGACCTTAACTTTATATCAGCAAACCAAAATCCATACCAATGCAAATTATTCATATCTATATCATATCCCCCCTTAAATGTAAAGAAGCATTTACAAACAATATTTGAAAATATGGGCATAGTTTCATCCATACTGCTTCCTGCTGATTGGGGGTGCTGGTAATCAGATCTTTTATGGTGTATCCTGTGTGCTAGATTCATCTCAGTCAGCATTTGGGTGAAGTATTTTTTTGTGGGGAGTGTTCACAACAACCTTTCAGGGGGCCTTGTTCCATGAAACCGTATTGGTCTAGAAACAATCCACGGGTTCTCATCTTCTGTGAAAAAAAAAAGAAGAACCTCTTTTCCAAAGCAACATATGCTTAGACCCATATTCTGAAATCAATATACCTTTAAAGTATATGTGTTGGTTTAGTTTAGCAGCCCATACAATGAAATGTTTTTCTGTACTTACCTCATTCACAGTCAAAAAATTCAAAGAAAACACAATAATACACACAATCCAGACTTTCTATGTATATTCCATATTTATATGGCTTGTTTTTACTCTATTACTTTTTAACATTTATTTTATTTTCTTTACTCCTTTAATCTATGACTGTCTGTACTGTCTCTTTAAATACTTTATCCTTTTAAAAAAACCATTTACTTGTTTTCCAACTCTTTATACTCTTTTCTCTCTCATAAGCCTGCATACATTTATCTAATACTGTGACCCATTAAGATGACTGAATCTGTCCCACTTGTATCTGTAATTCTTTACTGTCCAGAATCACTTATTAAAATGTTAAGTGTTTCTTTAAAACTTGAGCTGCAGCATTGCTGGGGAAAATATGGAACTGCCTGCTTGCCCCAACCAGCCCAGCATGGCGGAACCGTTTGTGCCCATTTCCAGGCACTCATCTGGTCCAGTTTGTCTCCAAGCAGGCCATAGCACTTTGCTCACAAACCCCACTCAAATGCTCTGTCTTCTGAAAGAGCCAGAGGTCACGCTGGCAGCCTGGTCCAAAAAGCAAGCATTTTAAAACAGCCATGACTTTTTTCCTGCTATGGCAGAATCAGGAAAATCTCACTTAAAGGAGCTGGGGCAAACTGCCAGCAAACAACAAGGAGTTGTGTTAAACTCTGTACTTTTTTGTATAGAATTTCTTTTCAAGTCCTCTCAGGTTTTACATGGATTTAGTTGGCCACATGGGCACCAGTCTGTCAATGAGGGACTGCTTGTTCTTCCCAAGCTGCCTAGCTAGCATAGACCTGAAATAATAACACAGAAATTGTATTAATTAAACACTCCTTGGTCCATTAACTCTAAATACCTTTTGTGTAACTCTTAGCATCTTAATTTAACTCATCTTTATTAATCTATGTATCACCACAAGGTTGTGGTCTACCATCAAAGTTTCAGCAAATCTCCAGCAGTAGATCCATGGTGTTTCTCTCTTTGTCTTCCTTCTTCCAGCATTCAGTTCAGTTTTCCCTGCCTACCTAAGGTTTGCCCTATCAACAGGCCAAGGTAGTTTCTTTATTCATTAACCAAAAAGAGCAACTCATAGACAGAAAGAACTCTCACACCACCCCTGCCCCTCCCTTTCTTTCCTCTCCTCGCCTTCATTTCTTCTTTTTCTTTGAGTCAAGGTCTCATGTACCCCAGGCTAGAATTGAACTCCCTATATAGCTGAAGATTATCTTGAACTCCTGATCTTCCTGTCTCTGTCTCCCAAGTACTCTGATTACAACCACACATTACTACACTCAGTGGTCATGTTTTTCAGTAAGCATCATATTTTGCAAGTTCAACCATACATTTTATTGCTTATACCAGTCCTTACTCCCTTTCAGAAAATGTTTGCAATAATATATACTTATTATATATAGTAACAAGCTTAATTATAGCATTTTTATTCTCATACACATACACAATGTATTTTAATCATATTCACCTACATTGCTTCTTCATGTTCATTTCCATTCCCTCTAACCAGCTTCTTCTTTCCAACTTACCACTTCTCTATTTATACATCTTTTTTGTGACCCAGTTAGTTTAAATAGGGCTGTTTATATGAAGTTGAGTAAGAGTTTGTCTATAGGAGCATGGACACTTTTACCAGTGGGTTGACAATTGAAGAAAATGGCCGCCATCAATAGTTAACTGCATATAATTCTTCAGGAAGGAGAAGGCCCCATGAGCTCCTCCACATTTCATGACAGGAAGTTGATGGGCCAAGTTCATGGCCAGAAATCAGTGTTCCACACCTGTACCCTGCTTCTTCTAGCTCTTAATAATTTATTCTGCCCTTCTAAGATTTTTCTTAAGCCTTGGATGGGGATGATGGAGATGCTCCATTCATGGCTGAACATTCAACAGTCTTTGCACTTTGATCAGTTATGTGTCTCTACAACTACTACTGATGACTGCCCAAAACCATTCCTTTAAAATGACTGCATTCAGCATACTCAATTGCTTTTTATATACATTAATTTGTTTTATATTGTCTGTTAATGGATATTTGGGCTCTTTATATCTTTTTGTTATTGAGTTTGACTTCTTTTTTTTTAAAGTAATTTTATTAAATTATAAAAAGTTTCCATTTACGCCCCTCCTCCCAACGCCCTCCCACTCCCCCCCCTCTCCTCCTCCCTCTTTGTCCCCAAGGGCAGTCAGGGTCTCCTGCCCTGTGGGAAGTCCAAGTTCCTCCCCCCTCCCTCCAGGTCCAGGAAGGTGAGCATCCAAACAGACTGGATCCCAAAAATCCAGTATATGCAGAGGAAACCAGTCCCAGTGTCATTGTCAATGGCTTCTCAGAAAGACTCCAGGCCAGCCACATTCAGAGAATCCGGACACATTCAGAGAATCTGGTTGGATCACGTGCTCGTTCAGTCCCACTCCAACTGGCCTTGGTAAACTCTCATTAGATCCGACCCCTTGTATCAGTGGGTGATAGTATCCCTCGCAGTCCTTCGTCATTTTCTTCCTCCTTCTGCTCCTCATTTGGATCTTGGGGGGCTCAGTCCGGTGCTCCAACGCGGACCTCCGTCTGTATCGCATCCAAGCCAGATGAAGGATCTATGGTGATAAGCAAAATATTCATCAGTATAGTCACGGGCCAAGGCCGGTTCAGGCACCCCCTCCTCTGTCCAGAGAACAATCTGGGGATCTCTCCTTGGACCTGGGATCCCATATATAATCAAGTTTCCTGTAAACTCTAAAATGACTCCCTTAGTTGAAATATATTCTTCCCTGATCCCATATTCATCCTTCCTCTCTTCCCCCCATCCGGGTCAACCGAGCTTTCTCCATTCCTCCCCTACTCCCTTCTCTCTAAACCTCTCCCCTTCCAACAACCCTCCCACCCCCCACCCCCATGCACCCAAGGTTACCTGGGACTCTTGACTATTTCCTACCTCCTGGCGGATAGCTAAATAATCTTCATCAGGTTCGACTTCTTATTTAGCTTCTCTAGGATCACGAATAATAGGCTCAAAGACCTTTAATTATGGTTAGAATCCACTTATGAGTGAATACATACCATATTCCTCTTTTTGGGTCTGGCTTACCTCACTCAGTAAAGCGTTTTCTATGTCCATCCATTTGCATGCAAAATTCAAGATGTCATTGTTTTTTACCGCTGAGTAAAACTCTAATGTGTATATGTTCCACATCTTTTTTAACCATTCTTCTATTGAGGAGCACCTAGGCTGCTTCCAGGTTCTGGCTATTACAAATAGTGCTGCTATGAACATAGTTGAACAAACGCTTTTGTAGTATGTTCGGGAATCTCTAGGGTATATTCCCAAGAGAGGAATTGCTGGGTCCTGAGGGAGGTTGACTCCCAGTTTCCTGAGAAACCGCCACACTGATTTCCACAGTGGCTGCACAAGTTTGCATTCCCACCAACAATGGATGAGTGTTCCCCTCATTCCACATCCTCTCCACCATAGGCTATCATTGGTGTTTTTAACTTTAGCTATTCTGACAGGTGTAAGATGGTATCTCAAAGTGGTTTTGATTTGCATTTTCCTGATCGCTAAGGAGGTTGAGCATGACCTTAAGTGTCTTCTGGCCATTCGAAGTTCATCTGTTGTGAATTCTCTGTTCAGATCAGTACCCCATTTTTTAATTGGGTTAATTAGAGTTTTAGTGTCTAGTTTCTTGAGTTCTTTGTATATTCTGGAGATCAGACCTTTGTCTGATGAGGGGTTGGTGAAGATCTTCTCCCAGTCAGAAGGCAGCCTTTTTGTCTTACTGACAGTGTCCTTTGCTTTACAGAAGCTTCTCAGTTTCAGCAGGTCCCATTTATTCATTGTTTCTCTTATTGTCTGTGCTACTGGGGTCCTACTTAGGAAGTGGCCTCCTGTGCCTATATCTTGTAGACTACTTCCCACTTTCTCTTCTATCAGGTTCAAAGTGGACAGATTGATGTTGATGTCTTTAATCCATTTGGACTTGTGTTTTGTGCATGGTGGTAGATATGGATCTATTTTCATTCTTCTACAGGTTGACATCCAGTTATGCCAGCACCATTTGTTAAAGACGCTTTCCTTCTTCCATTGTATACCTTTAGCTCCCTTGTCAAAAATTAGGTGTTCATAGGTTTGAGGGTTAGTATCTGGGTCTTCTATTCGATTCCATAGGTCGACTTCTCTGTTCTTATGCCAATACCAAGCTGTTTTCAATACTGTAGCTCTGTAATGGAGTTTGAAGTCAGAGATAGTAATGCCTCCAGAAGTTCCTTTATTGTATAAGATTGTTTTGGCTATCCTGGGTTTTTTGTTTTGCCATATAAACTTGATTATTGTTCTCTCAAGGTCTGTGAAGAAGTTTGATGGGATTTTGATAGGGATTGCATTGAATCTGTAGATTGCTTTTGGTAGAATTGCCATTTTTACTATGTTGATTCTCCCAATCCAAGAGCAGGGGAGGTCTTTCCATTTTCTGGTATCCTCCTCAATTTCTCTTTTCAAAGGCTTAAAGTTCTTGTCAAATAGGTCTTTCACATCCTTGGTTAGAGTAACCCCAAGATATTTTATGGTGTTTGTGGCTATCGTGAAAGGTGATGTTTCTCTGATTTCCCTCTCCGTTTCTTTATCCTTTGTGTATAGGAGTGCCACTGATTTTTTGGAGTTGATCTTGTATCCTGCCACGTTACTAAAGGTGTTTATCAACTGTAGGAGTTCTTTGGTAGAGTTTTTGGGGTCGCTTATGTACACTATCATATCATCTGCAAATAACGAAAGTTTAACTTCATCCTTTCCAATTCGAATCCCCTTGATCTCCTTATGTTGTCTTATTGCTATTGCTAGAACTTCAAGCACTATATTGAAGAGGTATGGAGAGAGTGGACAGCCTTGTCGTGTTCCTGATTTTAGTGGAAAGGCTTTGAGTTTCTCTCCATTCAATTTGATGTTAGCTGTCGGCTTGCTGTATATTGCTTTTATTATATTTAGGTATGATCCTTGTATCCCCAGTCTCTCCAACACCTTTATCATAAATGGGTGTTGAATTTTGTCAAACGCTTTTTCAGCATCCAATGAAATGATCATATGGTTTTTTTCTTTCAGTTTATTTATATGATGGATTACATTGATAGATTTGCGTATGTTGAACCATCCCTGCATCTCTGGGATGAAGCCTACTTGATCATAATGGATGATTTTTCTAATGTGTTCTTGGATTCGGTTTGCCAGTATTTTATTGAGAATTTTCGCATCGATGTTCATGAGTGAGATTGGCCTGTAATTCTCTTTCTTGGTTGTGTCTTTGTGTGGTTTTGGTATTAGGGTGACTGTAGCTTCATAAAAGGAGTTTGACAGTGACTTTTCTTTTTCTATATTGTGGAATACGTTAAGGAGTATAGGTATTAGCTCTTCCTGGAAGTTCTGGTAGAATTCTGCATTGAAACCATCTGGTCCTGGGCTTTTTTTGGTAGGGAGATTTTTGATAACAGCTTCTAGTTCTTCACGACTAACAGGTCTATTTAGATTGTTCACCTGGTCTTGGTTCAACTTTGGTATATGGTACTTATCTAAAAAAATGTCCATTTCTTCTACATTTTCCAGCTTTGTGGCATATAAACTTTCATAGTAAGATCTAATGATTCTCTGAATTTCCTCTGTGTCTGTGGTTATGTCCCCCTTTTCATTTCTGATCCTATTAATTTGCGTGTTCTCTCTCTGCCGTTTGATTAGTTTGGATAGGGGTTTGTCAATCTTGTTAATTTTCTCCAAGAACCAGCTTTTTGCTTCATTGATTCTTTGAATTGTTTTCTGTGTTTCTATTTTGTTGATTTCAGCCCTCAGTTTGATTATTTCCAGTCTTCTACTCCTCCTGGGTAAATCAGCTTCTTTTTTTTTCTAGAGCTTTCAAGTGTGTTGTTAAGTCTCCAATGTGTGCTTTCTCTGTTTTCTTTAGGTGGGCACTTAGTGCTATGAACTTTCCTCTTAGCACTGCTTTCATTGTGTCCCATAGGTTTGAATACGTTGTGTCTTTGTTTTCATTATATTCAAGGAAGACTTTAATTTCTTTCTTTATTTCTTCCTTGACCCAAGGGTGATTTAGTAGTTGACTGTTCAACTTCCATGAGTTTGTTGGCTTCCTGGGGATACCATTATTGTTGAATTCTAATTTTAATCCATGGTGATCTGACAAGACACAGGTGGTTACTAATATTTTTTTGTATCTGTGGAAGTTTGCTTTGTTACCAAGTATGTGGTCAATTTTCAAGAAGGTTCCATGAGCTGCAGAAAGCAGGTATACTCTTTCCTATTTGGGTGGAGTGTTCTATAGATGTCTGTTAAGTCCATTTGATTCAGTACCTCCAATAAATCTCTTATTTCTCTGTTAGGTTTCTGTCTGATTGACCTGTCCATTGGTGAGAGAGGAGTGTTGAAGTCTCCTACTAGTAGTGTGTGTGGTTTGATGACTGCCTTGAGTTCTAGAAGAGTTTCTTTTACATATGTGGGTGCCTTTATATTAGGGGCATAGATATTCAAGATTGAGACTTCTTCCTGATGAATTGTTCCTGTTATGAGTATGAAATGTCCATTTCCATCTCTTCTGATTGATTTTAGTTTGAAGTCGATTTTGTTAGATATTAGAATGGCCACACCCGCTTGTTTCTTAGGTCCATTTGCTTGGAAAACCTTTTCCCAACCCTTTACTCTGAGTAGGTGTCTGTCTTTGTGGTTGAGGTGTGTTTCTTGTAGACAGCAGAATGTTGGATCCTGTTTTCGTATCCAATCTCTAAGTCTGTGCCTCTTTATAGGTGAGTTGAGACCATTGATATTAAGTGATATTAATGACCAGTGATCGATGACTCTGGTCATTTTTTTGGGTAGTAGAGTGTATGTGTTTTCCTTCTTTGAGTTGTGCTTGTGAAGGGTCGCTAGATGTCTGAGTTAATGTAGGCAGTGTTGGGAATGTTGGATACCTTGGGTTGTGATTTTCCTTCTAGTATTCTCTGTAAGGCTGGATTAGTAGCTACGTATTGTTTAAATTTGTTTTTATCCTGGAATATTTTGTTTTCTCCGTTGATAGTGAACAATAGCTTGGCTGGGTAAAGTAGTCTGGGCTTGCATCCATTGTCTCTTAGTTTCTGCAGTACCTCTATCCAGGACCTTCTGGCTTTCATGGTTTCCATCGAGAAGTCTGGTGTTAGTCTGATAGGTTTACCTATATAAGTTACTTGATCTTTTTCCTTTGCAGCTCTCAATATCCTTTCTTTAGTCTGAATGCTTTGTGTTTCGATTATTATATGATGAGGGGATGTTTTTTTCTGATCCAGTCTATTCGGTGTTCTGTATGCTTCTTGAACCTTCATAGGAATATCGTTCTTTAGGATGAGAAAGTTTTCTTCTATAATTTTGTTGAGTATATTTTCTGGACCTTTGAAATGCAATTCTTCTCCTTCTTCTACTCCTATTATTCTTAGATTTGGTTTTTTTATTGTGTCCCACAGTTCCTGAATGTTTTGTGCTGAGAATTTGTTGGATTTGTTGTTTTCTTTGGTCAGAGTGTTTAATTTCTCTATGGTGTCCTCAGAGTCTGAGATTCTTTCTTCTATCTCTTGTAGTCTATTGGTTAAGCTTGTTTCTGAAGTCTCTGTTCGTTTACCCAGATTTTCCATAGCCAGCCGGCCCTCGGTTTGTGATTTCTTCATTGACTCCATTTCAGTTTTCAAATCTTGAACTGTTTCTATTACCTGTTTGATTGTTTTTTCTTGGTTTCCCAGAATTTCATTTATGGATTTACTCATTTCTTCAAACTTTTTGGTATATTTCTCTTCCATGTCTTTACTCATTTCCTCAATTTTTTTGTTATACTTATCTTCCATTTCTTTACGGCAGATTTTCACCTCCTGTTTAAGTTCCTCTATTATTTTCATAAAGAAGCGCTTAGAGTCGATTTCTTCTATTTCTTCTGGAGTAGGGTGTTCAATTCTTCTAGTTTCGAGCTCCCTGGATTCTGGCGATGTCATGTTGCCTTTCAGGTTGTTGGAGGAATTCTTGCATTGGCGCCTGCCCATCTCCCCCACTCTGGATGAAACTCCTCAGCACTTTCTGGATAGAACTCCTCAGCACTCTCTGGGTAGGACTTCACAGCACTCTCTGGATAGAGCTCCTCAGCCCTCTCTGGGAAGAACTCCTCAGCAGTGCAACAGGGCTAGCTGGTCTTCCCAGGTCCCGGGAGACAAAGGGCCCGCAGCAGTGGGGGGACGGGAGGGGTCCCTTGGAACACGGAAGACCCTGCCGCAGAAGCTGAGGGGGGAAGGGCTGTGCTCCCTTCCCGGACAGGCAGGCAGGCTGCCCAGGCTAGCACCCACTCAGCTCTCTGAGAAGAGCGCCTCAGCAGTGCAACAGGGCTAGCTGGTCTTCCCAGGACCCGGGAGGCAAAGGGCCTGCAGCAGTGGGGGGGGGAGGGGTCCCTTGGAACACTGAAGACCCTGCTGCAGAAGCTGGGGGGGGGCTGTGCTCTCTTCCTGGGCAGGCAGGCTGCCCAGGTGAGCACCCACTCACCTCTCTGGGAAGAACTCCTCAGGAGGGCAACAGGGCTAGCTGGTCTTCCCAGGACCCAGGAGACAAAGGGCCCGCCTGAGTTTGACTTCTAAGTGTTCAATCAATACCCAAAAATCTCTTGTATCTTTAACTCCACCCCAAGTTATGAACTACAAAGAAGGTTAAGTTGCTTCATCTATCTTGTGGCACTGATGTTGTGGGATATTTGTATATTGTGTGAAGATGTATTGCTGTGATTTGTGCAATATAAAACTGAATAGTCAATAGCTAGGCAGAAAATATAGGTAAGATTTCTGTGTAGAAAGAGAACTCTGGGAAGAAGAAAGGCAGAGTTGCCAGTCTGACATAGAAAGGAAACAGGAGGTGCAAGATGAAGACAGATAATGTCACAAGACAGAACATAGATTGATATAAATGGGTTAATTTATATTGTTAGAACTAGTTGGGGAAAAGCCTAAGCTACAAGCTTTCATAATTATTAAGAAGTCTCCATGCTTTGGGTGCTGGGGACCCAAAGATAGTCTGACAAGAAACCATACTACAACTTGTCTTTGTTGCTCTTGAACTGCTCTATATTTTGCTATTTGAAAGTTTACCAGAGAACGAATCTGTCTACAGACTGAGATTTCACAATAGAAAAATACAGCAGGCTTAATAGCATGAACTACTTTGTGATTCTCCTTCCTCCCTGTTGCCTAGTCATTTGCTAAATAAAGTGTCTGTTAATCTCTGCTTTTCCTTCTCTTTTTTTTTTAAAAAATCTTATTTATGTGCATGAATGTTTTGTTTTCATGTATGCTCTGCTGGTGCCTATGGAGGCCAGGAAGGTGCATTAGCTCCCCTGGAACTGGAATTTTGAGCAGTCATGTGGATGCTGCTCGCACTTTTCTGTGAATCCCCACACCCGATTCAGGTGTGTGCTTCCTGAATCGAGTCCACAAGAATGGATAAATATCCTAGGGGTTGAACAGACACACACAGAGAGACCAGGCTCATTCACCAAAGGAGTAAATGGCAGCTTTATTAAGCACAAGTCAGGTATATATACTTGGGGGAAGAAGGATGAGAGCCCTCTTCCATCCGGAACAGGGAAAGAGGGTGCCAGGCACCGGCGCCACCGGCCAGAGAGCAGCTGCGGTGTCAGACGTATTAGGCACCGCAGTGGGAACCCTACTTGCAGGTGGAATTACCATAGCAAAAGAGGGCCAAGCTCTCTCTAAGCTAATCCCCCAGGCCGGTGTAGCGAGCAGAGAAGCCAGGAAGTCAGAGGAAAAACGGCCCTGCATAGCACCTCGAACAAAGGGTAAAAAACCCGGGTACCAACAGGTGCTAGCAATTGAATCTGGGTTCACTAGAAGAGCAACTTGTGTTCTTAATAGCTGAATCATCTCTCCAGTCCCTTGCTTTCTTCCTTTATTCATCTAGTATATGCCATTCATGTTCCTGGTCTTCTGTGAGTGATCTGGCACACACAAAAGTAGTATTTTCCTAGTATAGAATATCCTATGAAAATACTTTATTAATACAAAATTCAGGTAACATAAGCAAAAATAGAAAAAAATACAACTTTTTGAGTTTTGGTTATAGCCACATTGTTAAAATGCACAAAGCTTTGGGGTTGAAACTCTAGATCCATATAAAACTAGACCCAGTTGTTCATGCCTATAATTCTAGCACTTGAGATAATTCTAGCACTTGAGATATGGAGACAAAAGGTTTGGGAAATCAGGATCATTCTTTGGACTTGAAGAGACCCAGTCTCCAAGTAACTAATTAACTAACTTGTTAACTATCTAGCTAACTAAATAAAAACATTTTGTGTGTGTGTTAAAGATTGTACCCAGTTCCTCACACATGCTAAAAACATATTCTAAAACAGAGCCAGAAATCAAGTTCAGTAAAACAGTCATATTGTTGTGAGCTGTCCACCAGAGGAGGCTTCTGGGACACAGATTCAAGCTAACAGAAAGTCATTACTAGCCAACCAGTAATACATTGGGTGTCTGGACTCCAGTGCAATGATGAGCATTTCTCAGCATATACTTTTCTTATTTATTTGTTTTGTTTTTGATTTTTCAAGATAGGGCTTCTCTGTATAGCCCTGGCCATCCTGGAACTTGCTCTGTAGATCAGGCTAGCCTTGAACTCAGAGATTTGCCTGCCTCTGCCTCTCAAGTGCAGGATTAAAGACATGCACTGACATGGCCCAACTAAGCATGGGCTTTTAAGCCCAAAAGTTATATCCTATGTTGCCACACCTCGATGAGTAAGAACAGCTATTCAGAAGCAGAACTATAGAAGCCAAAAAACAAGGCTAATACATTTAGGGATTTTCCCAGAACTTTAATGGATTAGGTCTTTGTTCTTGTTTTGGCAAGGGTTACTGCCTAAGTGCTGGTTTTCAAGGTCTAAATGGTACTTTCATCATGGCTTCAGTTGTGCTAAAGCCTGGGGACTTGTTATAGTATGTCCAGTTTTGGCTTGGTAGCAAAAGGATGTATTTTCTGTTTGGAAGATGGATTAGCAGCTAAAATGCTTGTCATACAAATGTGCAGAGATGAGTTCCAATTCCCAGAAGTATCTGTAATTTCAGTCTTCCTATGTTAAAATTGGAGGAGGAGCTATGAGAATCCACTGATGCTTGTGGGTCATTTAACCTTGTGTTTGTAGCAGTGAACAACAAAAGAAACCCTGCCTTAAGGTAGAAAGCAAAGGCCAACATTCAAGATTGCCTTTTGAGCTCCACGTGCGTCACTGAATGTGTGGACTATTTTCCAGGCATCAATATTCACACAGACACATCACACAAACATACACAGATATTTTAAAAGATCATTTTAGCTACATAAGCCAATCCTTTTTTTTTTAATTTTTTGGAAGGTCTCACTTTCTTTATTAGACAAACAGCAGCTGTTCTAGGACTTTAGTAGAAAGCACCCTGGAAGACTGTCAAGATGCCTATATAATGTAGGAACAATAAGGATTAGCACAAGGGTCCTCAGAGAAGGTGATTAATGGGCAGTATCCACACTACCTGAGAGTATGCTAAAATCACACTTTTTCCAGCCCAGCCAATGTCTGTTGAATACAGAATTCTGAAAATGAGCCCAGAAATTGGTGGGGTTTTCATGACTTTGTTTGAGACAGACTCTGTAGAGGATTCTGGTGAATGCTCAAATTTAAGAGGCTACATGCACAGCCAAATATGTGTGCCAACTCACACAAATCATTGCATAAGCCAATTCTTTGTGGTGATGGCATTCTTCTGACAAAACAAGAGTGCCTCAATCTAGTCAAACTGTTCATTTTTCCTTAAGAAGGGCCATGCAAATTGTCTAAAAGAGGAACAGTAGAGGTCTATGGGGTCAGATGCCCCTGCAAGGCACCTCTCAAATCACATTGTGTAGCAAGTAGCTGCTCTCAATTTCACAAGGCCTACACTGATGGTGATTTCAGATGTATGCTTGTCATTGTGCGTAAAGCAAAATTCTTTGGGGTCATTTTCTCAGTCCCAAATTGCTCGAAAGAAATTTTATCCTTAAGTTGCAGTGCTAGAAGAAGCCATGAGGCTATTTCTTTCTGTAGTTAGCATATACCTCAAATCAGATATACGCCTGCTAACTTGGAGCAAACACTTTCAGTACTTGAAATAATTTAATATTTATTATTTTATGTAAGAGATTGAGATAGTCATTGTGGGAAAAGGTGAATCTTTTATAGACTTCTACATAGTTGCTAGAATGCTAGTTTATTCTTTAAAACTATCACACACTATAGTTGTTTGTTGAAAATTTCAGGGGTAAAACAACAGTTTGCAGTGAATTGTAATATATATTTTCAATTTAAAATCATATCTAAAATAGAGGCACTGCAATTTATTCATGATTTAGTTTAAGAGTTTCATTCAGCCCTGTAACTCAGGAATTTAGAGCTCAAAGACACATACACAAATAGAACAACAAACAGCACTGAACTGGGAACCTTTTTCTTTCACGTGTACATGATAACTTACGGTAGCCAGCCTGTCCAGGATTAACCAAATAAGAATTAATTTCCACATTTTCAAGACTGTTTCTGTGGTGCTGGAGAGAATGCTCAGTGGTTAAGAGCAATTCTTTCTCTTGCAGAGGACCTGGAGTTTAGTTCCCAGCACATACCTGGTGGCTTAAAAACACTGGTAATCAGGGGATTCAGAGCACTACTCTGGCCTCTGTGGGTATCTGGCAAATACTCATCTGATAAAACACTCATATACATAAACAAAAATAAGATAGAATAAAGAGTTAAGAAAGGCAGCTGAAGAGGAAGACACCACGGATATTAGGCTTCCACATATACATATATATGCATCTATACACACTGAAGCATGTAAACATGCAAACCCAACAACATACGTAACACACACACACACACACACACACACACACACACACATACACTGACAGATACAAACTCACAAAAGGAACCAGTCATAGTTGGCTATATGTGGAATGAAGCTGAAATTGGATTTCAACTGCAGAATGACTAAGGTCACGTAGGGAGTTAAGTTTTCTGGAAGTCTTTACAAATTGATTTTTATTTATCTAAGAGCTTGAGAATGTTTAAGTTTTGCGGTTTAAAACGCCTCTTCCAGGAGTTCCACAGGAAGACTATGCCACACAACTGCAACAAATATGCAGAGGACCTAGGTAAGATCTCAAGCTGGACCAGTCATTGGTTGGCCAGTGCCAAAATTTCTGCACCACCTTTGTCCAAGCATATCTTATAGACAGGGAAAATTGTAGGTCAGAGCCTATGTGGCCGTGTTGGGATATCAGTCCTTCAACTGGAAGGTTATAGGAGATGGCCGTTTCAGGTTCCATTTCTCCCATTGCTAGGAGTCATAGCTAGGGCTCCCCTCATAGATTCCTCAGAGTTTCCACTGCACTAGGTTCCTAGCTCATTCCAGAGATCCCCCTATTCTGTTTTCTTTCTCAGACATACATGCAGGAAAAACACAACTGCAATATAATAAAAATAAATTATTTTTTTTAAAGAAAGGCATCACATTAGCGAGGGAGTAAAGTGTGTATAAGTTTTGGGGAAGATCTTACCAAAAGTCTGAGGGGCAGACAACCTAAACTGACAATGAGTTTGGCACATTGTAAAATTCACAGGAGGAATGTTTGACCAAGGATACCAAGCAGTTCAGAGATGTAGATAGGAAAAACAAACAAACAAACAAAAAACCCTGTGTATTGTGACAATGGCTTGGATTAGATTTTCAAAAGTTGCTAAAGTCCTTTGGGAGGATAAAACAGGAAAGAAATATGATCTGAGCGATGACAATTTGAAAATATTCTGAGTACTCTTGCGTCTGTGGATCTCTGAGAATAGTCCTGAGTGCTGATGGTGTGTTGACAGAGCCTTCTGAAAACCCCTCTCAATCTCTTCGTTTAGGGTAAATGAAAATTATACATTGGGGAACTTTGTAGTATGCAGCTTTTTTGGTTCAGGATTTCAAATTTCAGTTTTCATTTCTCACTCTTCGCTCTTGGGTGGATATGGTCCAAGGTCTGTCCCTAGCGGTGACCTTGAAGTATTCAGGGTCCCTTCCTTCCTTCCTTCCTTCCTTCCTTCCTTCCTTCCTTCCTTCCTTCCTTCCTTCCTTCCTTCCTTCCTTCCTTCCTTCCTTCCTTCCTTCCTTCCTTCCTTCCTTCCTCCCTCCCTCCCTCCCTCCCTCCTACCTTCCTTTCTTCCTTTCTTCCTTCCTTCCTTCCTTCCTTCCTCTTTCTTCCATTCTTTTCTGGTGTGTGTGTGTGTGTGTGTGTGTGTGTGTGTGTGTGTGTGTGAGAGAGAGAGAGAGAGAGAGAGAGAGAGAGAGAGAGAGAGAGAGAGGTAGCTCTGCCTGTTCTTGAACTTGCACTATAGACCAGCTGGCCTCAGACTCAGAGATTGCCTCGCCTTTGACTCCCAAGTGTTGACTTTTTTTTCCTTCCTTCCTTTTATTTTAAATCTACTCAGTTTTCTTTTTTTAACATTTATTTCATATACAATGTTCTGCCTGCGTGTCTGCTTACAGGCCAGAACGGGGAACCAGCTCTTATTATGGATGGTTGTGAGCGATCATGTGGTTGCTGGGAATTGAACTCAGGACCTCAGGAAGAACAGTCAGTGCTCTTAACCTCTGAGCCATCTCATATGCACACTGTATGCCTCTATTTATCCCCCAATCAAGCCCTCTCTGACTTGGTAGTATTTCTGTCCTTGGACTAAATTAATTTCTGGCCGCATCGCTCTCCCCTGACTCTATTGCATTTACTCTATTGTCTTACTCTGACATCTCAGATCCAATGCCTATCTGTAAATATTCACAGGGTTTATGGCAAAAAGTTCTTTTCTCCATCTAGGATATATGTGTTTACTTGAAAAAGGATTTAAAATGGAAAGTCCTCCAGTCACAACATAATTCTAGAAATATCTTTTTTCCTGCTTTTTAATCTTTTAGCAAAAAAACAAAACAAAAGAAAACAAACAAACAAAAAACCCTGCGAGGTGATGTCCTTTAGCCACCAAATGGCAGAAGCAGATTTAAAATCTAGGAAGAGATCTTTATGAAATGTAAGAAATTGTGGCACTGTATGTTGCCTTGTTGCTAATGTTCTCTTAATTTACTATTTAGAATCTGCCACTGTATGCTTTGCCAGTATTTACTCAGAGTCCATTTTTCAAGGGGAAGTTGCCTCCTCTGCCTGCTTTACAGTAATATATATTTTAAACCTTTCAAATTATTGGGAACAATAGGAAAAATGTTTTATTTTTGTTGTCATAGGCATAATAAAACTAAATAACCAAGACTAACATTAGTTTGAACTTTACCTTGGAATATATCCATGAGGAACAAAGGAAAACAGATTAATCTTTTTGTTTTTTTAATGCAGCTTATATGGAAGAGACTTAGACATGAGTGACTTATAGCTTGTGAATTACTTGTCATAGCCTGGACCCATCTTGCCGCTTTTGCATTGTTTCAAAAGTCGAGTCCTCGCTTCCTTTGACGTCCTCTATCTGTTTTCCCATTATTTCAGCTATTCATTTACTTTGTTGAGATTCTTTATTTTTCAAACCACATTATTTGGGAGGATAGCTGTGGTCTGCATCAGACTGATTGTCAATTCTGATTTGGGAGAAAGGTTCTTGAAATCCAACAGTGCTGAGACTCATTTCTCTGTGTCTCAAGGGACATCATTGGTACGGTTCACAAAATTTTCAAAAATTCACAAAGAATGTGGGACAGTTAATGTGTTTCAGCCATATTATTTTAGAGTAAAATTTCTATGAGATTGATAGCCCTCCCCCAAAGCTGTATTTTCATTTCTTTAAGTAAGATGAAGAAGGAAAGGCAGCTAGCTGCGGATTAACTTCCACGTCTTTGTTATAATACAAACGTCAGAGAAAATTTTCCAATGTAGCATGCCACATAGCTGACATCCATTATTAGAGTTCTCTTTCCCTGCATTATCAAAATATCTCACCTAAGCAATGTACAGATGACATTAATATGACCATCTTTAAAAATATCCCATAGATGGGTAAATGCACTGTCTCTGATTCCAGGTAGCAAGTGAACTATTAGGCTCTTTTTATTATTTTTATTGCTTTATAAATAATACCATTCAAAATTTCTAATACTTTCCCTCCTCCCATTTCCCTCCTGCTCCCCTGCTCTTCCTTCCCCTTCCCCCTCCAGTCCTAAGAGAGGGCAGGGTACCCTGCCCTGTGGGAAGTCCAAGACCCTCCCCCTTCCATCCAGGCCTAGGAAGGTGTGCATACAAATAGACTAGGATCCCCAAAAGTCAGTACACACAGTAGAGAAAAATCCCAGTACCATTATTTACTTCTCTGTCTGCCCCAATTTTCAGTCACATTCAGAGGATCCAGTTTGATCCCATGCTCGTTCAATCCCAGTCCAGCTGGCCTTGGTTAGCTCCCATTAGATCAGGCACACTGTCTCAGTGGGTGGATGCATCCCTCGTTGTCCAGACTTCCTTGCTCATCTTCTCCCTCCTTCTGCTCTTTAACTGGACCTTGGGAGCTCAGTCCAGTGCTCCCATGTGGGTCTCTGTCTCTATCTCCATCTGTTGCCGGACGAAGGTTCTATGGTGATATTAAGATATGCATCAGTGTGACTATGGGACAAGGCCAGTTCAGGCACCCTCTCCTCCACTGTCCAGGGTCCTAGCTGGAGACATCCCCGTGGACACCTGGGAACTCCTCTAGACATAAGCCTCTTGCTAACCCCAAAATGGCTCCCTTAATTAAGATAACTTCTTTCCTGCTCCCATATTAGTCCTTCCTCCATCTCAATCATCCTACCCCCCCCCCAGCTCTCCTCAACCCTCTCCTTCTCCCTTCAAAAACATCAATGATAACCTATGCTAGAGAGGATATGGAGTAAGGGGAACATTCATCCATTGCTGGTGGGAATGCAAACTTGTGCAACCACTTTGGAAATCAATGTGGCAGTTTCTCAGAAAACTGGGAGTCAACCTACCTCAGGATCCAGCAATACCACTCTTGGGCATATACCCAAGAGATGCCCTATCATACTACAAAAGCGTTTGTTCAACTATGTTCATAGCAGCACTATTTGTAATGGCCAGAACCTGGAAACAGCCTAGATGCCCCTCAATGGAAGAATGGATAAAGAAGGTGTGGCACATCTACACATTAGAGTACCACTCAGTGGTAAAAAAACAATGGCATCTTGAATTTTGCATGCAAATGGATGGAAATTGAAAATACTATCCTGAGTGAGATAACCCAGACTGAAAAAGATGAATATGATATGTACTCACTCATTAGTGGATTCTAGCCATAAACAAAGGACATTGAGCCTATAGTTCGCGATCCGAAAGAACCTAAGTAATAAGGTGAACCCAGAGAAAAACATATATAGATCCTCCTGGAAATTGGAAGGAGACAAGATCTCCAGGCAAAAGTTGGGAGCATAGGGGTGGGGGTGGGGAGAGAGGAAGGGGAGAGGGGGAGAGAGACTATTAGGCTTTAAAGCAAGGATTTTCTACCATTTTCTGTAGAGGTCCAGATGGTACCTATTTCAATCTTTGTGCATCAGATGATCTTTGTCATGTCTCTTCAATTCTGCTGCTGTGGTGTGAAAGCAGCCATAGCAGAATATAACTGAATGGACATAAATGTGTTACAATTAAACTTTATTTTTCATAACACTCTTATCCTGATTGTATGATGTGTTATTTGTGAACTCTCAATTATAATACTAACAATGTACTTTTCATTGTGCTATATTTTTTCCTTTGCTTCTCTCCTTTCCTCCCCTCTCCCCTTCTACCCTCTCCCATGACCCCCATGCTCCCAATTTACTCAGGAGATCTTGTCTTTTTCTACCTCCTATTTAGATCCATGTATGTTTCTGTTTCTATTTAACAATTATATTTCTATTTAAAAATAGACATTTAAATTACCCTCTCATTATATTGAAGTGTGCATGTGTGAATGTGTGTGTGTGTGTGTGTGTGTGTGTGTGTAGGTTAGAGGTTGACTTTGAGTGTCTTCCTCATTCAATCCCATATTTTTTTCAGATAGGGTATTTCGTTAAATATAGAGCTTATCAATTTGCTCAAGATGCTTGGTCTACAATCTCCAGCACATCAACCCCAGCTTTTGAATTGGAGTTGCAGTCCTGCACCACGGCACCCAGTTTTTATATAGTTGTTAGGGAGCCCCAAACTCAGGTCCTCATGCTTGTGTTAGATGGTTGCCTTATTGACTAAGACACATTCCCAGATCCAGGAAAGGTTTCTTTTTTAATGATTTATTTTATTATGTTTAATTATGTGTATACATATGTTTTTGTGTGTTGGTGTGTGTATGTGACTGACTGCCTATGGAGGTTAAAAGCATTATACACTTTGATCTTAGATAGTGGGTGGTTTTGAGTCACTTAACATGCATACTAGGAATCCAATTGTGGTCCTGTGCAAAAGCATTATGATCGCCTAACCACTGTGCAATCTCTTCAGACAAAAGAGGCGTTCTTTTTGAGAAAAAAATTATTTATTTCTATTTTATGTGTGTGAGTGATTACCTGTATGTGTGTATGTGCACTTTGTGTGTGCCTGGTACCTGTAGAAACCAGAATAGGGCACTTGATTTCCTGGAACTGGAGCTCCAGATAGTTATGAGCTACTGTGTGGATGCTGAGAACTGAAGCATCCATATCCTGGAAAAGTAGCATATGCTCTTAACCACAGAGTCATTGTTCCAGCCCAAGGAGAGAGTTTCTTAATAGAATCTTTTGAACATACCCAAAAGACATCATGGAATTCTTGGCTAATTGAGAGGATGCCATGAGATACTGTGACTACATGATAATTTTCCCATCCATCCTAGTGTCTTCTTTGTACTTCATTGTACATAGTCACTTCATCAGCTCTCTTGATTTGAGCTGTTTTTTTTGTTTTGACAGATGTGTCCAGACTTCAGATGTTAATTTTTCATAAATACTATTTGTATAGTTGCCTTTGACAAAAAGACTTGGAATTTTATTTAATTATAATTTCTTAATGGGTTAAACACTGCAAATTTCATAAAATAACTGTGATGCTAAAAAAATGTTTATGGGAACCAGCTGAGGAAGAAAAAGTCGAGTTTACTGAAATGTTGCTCTCTCTAATTTGCACTTGATCAAGTCTCACTTTATGCAGGTTTGCTTTGTGAAATGATATTTACAACTCATTCAATTTATTTTGTGTTCTCAGAAGACATGTACTTGTTTATTGTTGTGTATCAGAGTAACCATGTACAACTAGTTTGCTTCCCCCACAGAGATGGAGCAGAGAAATGTCCTTCAATAAGCACTTTCACATATGTTTGTTTCATTTGATAAAATTCAATTATTTTTACAGATGAACCAGAGAGAAGATAAAGTTACTTGCCCAGGGTCACCTAACGAGTTGAATGCAGATGGAATCAACAACAGGCCTGCTGGCTCTCAAAGGCTGCACTTTCTCCACCACAAAACAGTGTCTACAGGAAGCTACTTGCAGTTCTTGGCAGGCTTTGCCTCCCTCCCCCCTCAAGTTCTTTTCAAGTAACTCACAAGAAAACTGAGTAGCTGAATATTTGATTTTCATATTTTGGAAATACATGCTTTCAAAAGGAGATATGGTGGGTTTTTTTTAAACAATCATAGTTCTAGAACTAGGGTATTTCCAAATAAGGATACTGTTCAAAAATTATTTGTTTTCTTGGCAGTCTCCACACATTCTTTGTGAGTGCAACTCCATTTCCCATCTTCTGTGTTCAGCAAGGACTCAGATGGTATTAAAAAGCTTTTAAAGGTGTGGCTTAGTGATATTCTTTGCAGATTTGAAATAACCAAACTTCCTGGCAGCATAACGTCACATTGTAATGGAGCTGGCTGATAAATCAACTAATTCCAAAGTTGACTTGTCTTAGAGTACAGTTTTGTATAGTCTGGATCATGGGTATGAATTGAGGTTAAACACGAATGTCAAAACATTATGATACAGTAGATTGGAGGGGGCAGAGGATGGACCAGAATCTATTAAAATCTACCTTGTTTGAAAATGCGATTTGAAATGTGACTATTTCTAACACCATGTAGTCTAATTTAAAAACATGAAATTCAAAAATATTAAAATACAGTTTTTCAAGTATATGTCTTTATACAAATATGGGATCCTGATTATTTTGTCTTTTTTAAAGGAAAGTTCTGAGAACGTAGAAAATCGTGGCAAGGCAAAGTGTGAAAATAAGCAAATTTTCACTTAAAACTGATATGAAATCTAGGAAGCATACACTTCAGTTGCTGTTGTGCAGAAATGCAGCAGTTTCCTCTGACATCTCTAGTTAAGATTTGGAGCCTGAATAGTGACATTCAGGGAGGGAGGACTGTGGGAAACACACTAACCTTTGTCCTAGGATCTCCTAAGCAACATCTTTTCTTTTGGCTCTTAGTAGTTGGGGTGTCGTAGAACAATGGGTGAGTGACAATAAGGGGGTGACAGATCTGGAGTTGTTATTTACAGGTCTAAATGAGTTACTGCTGAGATGGCCAATTTTTGGCCCAGATGTTCCCTTCAGCTCAGCAGTCCATGACTCATTTTCCCACTACTGCTGGACTTTGGAAACTGCTGCCACTACCACAGTTGTGTATGGGCAAGAAGCACCTCACAGCCATAGCTTGCTAGGCTCCTGGTGCATCCCTGATAAAACTACAGCGAAAGAAGTAGAGGGTTTGAAGTCTTCTCAAGAGTCTCTTGCCTCTTTGCTTGTGCATGCTTATGAATAGAAGCATTTAGGAGACTGAGAGACTGATGGTCAGTATCAAGCCTATCAAAGCTATGTAGCAAGATCATGTTTCAAACAAAACAAAAGAAAACATAAGCTGACATACATAACTGTTCCCACAAAACCAAACAAAACAAAAATCTGGTTTCTTTTAAAAAATGGTTTATTTATTTTTAATTTATGTACATTGTTTTTGTTCTTTTTTGATTTTCATGACAGGGCTTCTCTGTGTAGCCTTGCAGTCTGTCCTGAAACTCACTCTGTAGACCAGACTGGTCTCGAACTCATAGAGATCCACCTGCCTCTGCCTCTCGAGTGCTGGGATTAAAAGTGTGTGCCACTACCCTTCATGTAAGTCTGAATAAGGGTGTCAGATGCCCTGGAACTGGAGTTATAGACAGTTGTGAGCCACCATGTGGCTGCTGGGAATTGAACCCAGGTCTTTTAACCAGTGCTCTTAAACACTGGGCCATCTCTCCAGCCCCACCCAGTCCCTCTTACTTAGCCTCTCCCTTTTCTAAATTTCAATTTTCTTCTTCACAGCCTGGAAAATGCATGTCTGTAATCTCAGTATTTATGAGGCAAGCTAGAGGACTGAGATCTAGAAGCAAGCCCAGACTATGAAGTGACAATGCCTTAAAAAAAAATCAGTGTAATGAGGGGCGGTATTGGCTCTTCCCTGGGAAAGACCGCTTCTCCCACTCCCAGCCTGTATATATTTGTTAGGATTGAAGCCCTGTGAACTCTCCTTCTTCCATGTTGGCATATCCATTGGTTGCATTTTACAGTTAAGACTGGATGCAGAGAGAGAGAAATGCACCCACCCCACCCCCTACATAGTATATATGCAACAACAATTAAAGAAAAAGAGGCCAGAAATTTGAGAGACTCGGGGGTGGGGAGACATAGTTGCATGGGAGAGACTGGAGGGAGGAAAGGGAAAATGATGTGATTATATCATAATTTGAGAAAATAAAAGCAAATATCTTCTGTTTCTAATGAATTTCCTTCTGTGTTGGTTTAGACTTCTTATATCACTGAACTTGCAAGTTAATTCCAGGGCTTCTGCTATTAATTATTGGATCACTGATTCACCCTATTAATTTCTTCTCACAATTAGTACAGAGCCAGCTACCCACTAAGCTGGAGAGGTAGGGGGAAAAGATACAATACAGTGAGAAAAAAATGGCTAGCATTTCAAAATATTATCCTTTCATCTTGACCAAAAGGACAAGTAAATTGCTTTTCTGGACAATTTCTCAGTATTTAATAAACTTCATTCTGGACTCTGCAAATAGCATAATAAGATGACATTCAGAAGTATTAGCTAATTCAGTGAAAATGAAGTCCTTAAAATCTCCTGCTTGAGATGTATGGTCACAGAGCCAAAGAAAAGGTTTCTGTCCTGAGAGTTTCAACTTCTGTCTCATCCAAGAACAGCTTCAGAGTCACCGTGCTACCAACCACAGCAATGGGTTGGAGTTCTGTGGCTCTTCTCACACTGGTGTTACCATTACTTCCTCATGTCAGGACTGCAGGTCAAGGGAGCCTTGAACTCTCCTGAGTTAGTTGTGTGTTAGTTGTGTGGTTAATATCTGAAGTTCAGCTAAATACCATGTTCTTTTTGTTTAACTTTTACCAAGTATTTAATGAATTAGGTATACAGTATTCTTCAGGTCCTTCAATTCTAGAGACATTGCAGTTTTAATTTCCTCTTAGAGCAGTTAAAGATATTTAGATATGTTTTGTATTATTGCATCTTTTTTATTAATTAATTTATTTATTAAAAATTTCCACCTCCTCCCCACCTCCCTTTTTGCTCCCCCTCCCCACCCCCCTCCCTCTGTAGTCCATGTTCTTAAGAAGATACAGGGGCCTAGAGATGTAGCCTAGTGAGAGCAAAGTTGCATTTGTAGGAATTATAATTATTTTTTGCTTTTTTCAAGACAAGGTTTCTCTGTAGCTTTGGTGCCTGTCCTGGAACTAGCTCTTGTAGACCAGTCTGGCCTCGAACTCACAAAGATCTGCCTGCCTCTGCCTCTTGAGTGCTGGGATTAAAGGCGTGCTCCACCACTGTCCCGTGATTATAATGTTTTTGAAAATGCTTATGTATCTTTGTAGGTAGACTTTTCTTTCTAGACTGTTGATTAGCTCTGTCCCACCAGCCACTCTTAAATAACCACCCAGAGACTTTTTATTTATTATAAACGCTCAGCTGATAGCTTATGCTTGTTACTAACTAGCTCTTCAACTTAAATTAACCCATATTTCTTAACTATCCTCTGCTACATGGTGGTACATTCTTTCAGCATAGGATGGATGCTCATATCCTCCTTCACCAGCATCTGGCTTGTGATTCCCGAGACTCTACCCTCTTTCTTCCCAGTGTCCTTCTTGGCTGGCTCTCCCGCCCAATCTCTTCCTGTACAGCTATAGATCAGTCAACTCTTTATTAAACAATGAGTTTAATACATATTTACATTGTACAAAGATTGTTGCACAGCATTTATTCATTTGAGATGCAGTATGAATGTAAAGATTGAAATATGTTGATTAAAGCCTGCATTACTGTAGGAATTGTGATGAATGTGTCCTAGCTTCTTAAACAATTTTCGTTTTGGTTTTGTTGAGATGGGGGTCTCATTTTGACCATGCTGTCCTTGAATTTGCCATGTAGCCATGGGTGGACTTGATCACCTGATCTTCCTGCCACTGCCTCCTGAGTTCTGGGATAATGGGCATGCACTACACTCAGTTTTCTGTAGTATTGAGAACTGAGCCTGGATTCTTGTAAATTATAGGGAAACACTTTTCCAACTGACCCTCACCCACCAGTCCAGGGTGAGGTGAAAATGTACCCCCTCTATGTAATGCGTTCTTTTTTTCTGTTTCTTAACTTCATTTTTACTTTTTAATGTAGTATGGCTCCCTGACAGAAAGCTCTCATACCATACAAATAGTAAATTTCTGCATTTTTATAATATACTACAAAAGCTTGATATTTTTCTTCTCCACATATCAATTAAAAGAACATTGGAAAAACCCTATGAAGGTGAGTGCTTCAGCTAGAGTTTGTGTTTTTTCCGCCCATCATTCTCTACTGCTCCCTGCAGTGTAGACAAGGTGACTAAAGCTCTACCAGCCAGCGGACAAATGAGAGAGCAGCATGAATTCAACACAATTCAAAGAAAATTCCCAACAATTTAGAACAGAAAAGCTAATTTCAAAATTATATGTGGAAAAACTGAGAATTTTCAATAAGATTATGAAGAAATAGTACACATATTGACATGATGTGATTTCTTCGTTTTTTTTTTAAATAGAATTTGGGGTTCTGTATTTGATTTAGAAGCAGGAAAGAACACTACAGAAAACAAACAAGATCAAAAAGACCATAGTTTAATAACCATAATGTGAATGTTTGTTTTGATCACTGCTTTATGGTTACATAAGATGTTAACATAACTGAATCTGAATGAAAGATAAGCCAGAAGCCTTTAGCTTTACAACCTTTTAGGTCTATAGTTATCTAAAATAAAACTATTTCTATAGAGTTACTGACCCCTTGTCAACGTGACAAACAAAGCACTCCCTAATTAAAATCTTTCTCGTTTATTTCCAAGATGGCACATTGATATTAATATCACAATATAATACATAAATAACTTTAAAAGGGCCACAGTCCTCACAAACACATTAAAACTTCAGCCTCTTCAAAGTATCCAATCTCTCTAAAAATCCAAAATCTCTATTAAAAGTTCCAACTTTTAAAAAAAAATTCCAAGTCTTTCAGTTGTGGGCTCCTGTAAACATCAAAATTAAATTAAATATCTTCTCACTTCAGGAGGGAAGAACCAGGGCAGAGTCACAATCTAAATGAAGCAAAACAAACTCCATTTATACAAATAACTCCACATTCAATGTCTGGGATTCACTCAGGAACTTCTAGGTTCCTCCAGGGCTTGGGTCACTTCTTCATCTCCATCCTCTGCAGCGCACACAGCTTGTATCTAAGCTCCAGCAGGCTCCATACCTGCTGCTGATCTTGGTGGTCATCTCATGGTACTGGCACCTCCAAAATGCCAGGGTCTTCGGCTACAATTGAGCTGCACTTCCCCCAGTAGCCTCTCCTAGGCTCTCCTCATGGTACCAAGCCTCTGCATGACCCCTTCAGTCCTGGGCTTTCAATTACTGACATCCAAAGGGGCTGTACCATCTTGCACTCACACCAGTAATGGAGGAGTGTTCCCTTTACCCCACATATGCTCCAGAATAAGTTGTCATCAGTGTTTTTGATCTTGACTATTCCTATAGGTTTAAGACGGAATATCAGAGTTGTTTTGATTTGTATTTCTCTGGTGATTAAGGATGTTGAGCGTTTTCTTGAGTGTCTTTCAGCCATTTTAGATTCCTCTGTTGAGAGTTCTCTGTTTAGGTCTGTACTCCATTTTGTTGGATTATTTGTTCTGTTGATGACCAATTTCTCGAGTTCTTTGTATATTTTGGAGATCAGACCACTATCTGATGTTGGGTTAGTGAAGATCTTTTCCCATTCTGTAGGCTGTCGTTTTCTCTTGTTGACCATGTCCTTTGCTTTACAGAAGCTTTTCAGTTTCAGGAGGTCCCATGTATTAATTGTTGCTCTCAGTGTCTATGCTGCTGGGGTTCTATTTAGGAAGTGGTCTCCTGTGCCAGTGCTTTAAAGTGTACTTCCCACTTTCTCATCTACGAGGTGCAGTGTAACTGGCTTTATTTTGAGGTTTTTGATCCATTTGGACTTGAGTTTTGTGCATGGTGATAGATATGGATCTATTTTCATTCTTCTACATGTTGATATCCAGTTATGCCAGCACCATTTGTTAAATATGCTTTCTTTTTTCCATTTGGTATTTTTTGCTTCTTTGTCAAAAATTAGGTGTTCGAAGGTGTGAGGATTAATATCTGTGTCTTTGATTCTCTTACATTGGTCCTTCTATCTGCTCTCATGCCAATACCAGGATGTATTCAGTACTATAACTCTGTAGTAGAGTTTGAAGTCAGGGATTGTGATGCCTCCAGAACTTCTTTTATTTTACAGGATTGTCTTGGCTGTCCTGGGTTTTTGCTTTTCCATATAAAATTGAGTACCATTCTTTCAAGGTCTGTGAAGAATTTTGCTGGGATTTTTCTGGGCATTGTGTTGCATCTGTAGATTGCTTTAGGTAAGATTTCCCTTTTTACTATGTTAGTTCTCCCTACCCAAGATCATGGGAGATCTTTCAACTTTCTGGTATCTTCTTCAATTTCTTTCTTCAAAGATCTAAAGTTCTTGTCATACAGGCCTTCCACTTGTTTGGTTAGAGTTAATCTGAGATATTTTATGCTATTTGTGACTCTTGTAAAGGGTAATGTTTCTCTGATGTCTTTCCCAGCCCATTTATCATCTGAATAAAACAGGGCTTCTGATTTTTTTTTGAGTTAATCTTGTATCCTGCTACATTACTGAAAGTGTTTATGAGTTGTAGAAGTTCCTTGGTAGAATTTTTGGGGTCGCTTACGTAAACTATCATATCATCAGCAAATAGTGAGAGTTTGACTTCTTCTTTTCCAATTTCCATTCCCTTGATCTCATTCGTTGTCTTATTGCTCCAGCTAGGACCTCAAGAATTATATTGGTTTTTTTTTTATTTTTCAGTTTGTTTATATGGTGGGTTACATTGGCAGATTTTTGTATGTTGAAGCATCCCTGCATCTCTGGGATGAAGTCGACTTGAACATGGTGGATGATGCTTCTGATGTGTTCTTGGATTTGATTTCCCAGTATTTTATTTAGTATTTTTTCATCAATGTTCATGAGTGGTATTCGTCTGTAGTTCTCTTTCTTAGCAATGTCTTTATGTGGTTTGGGTATCAGGGTAATTGTAGCCTCATAAAAAGAATTTGGCAATGTTCTTTCTGTTTCTCTTGTGTAAAACAATTTCAGGAGTATTGGTATTAGTTCTTCCTTGAAAATCTTGTAGAATTCTGAGCTGAAACTATCTGGTCCTGGGTTTTTTTTTGGTTGGGAGACTTTTGATGACTGTTTCTATTTCTTTAGCAGTTATAGTTCTGTATAATTTGCTTATCTTGTCTTGATTTAATTTTGGTAAGTGATATTTATCCAGAAAGTTGTCCATTTCCTTTAAGTTTTCCAATTTTGTGGAGTACAGGTTTTTGAAGCATGACCTGATTATTCTCTGAATTTCCTTCATGTCTGTAGTTATGTCCCCCTTTTCATTTCTGATTTTGTTAATTTAGATATTCTCTCTGCCTTTTAGTTAGTTTGGATATAGGTTTGCTAATTTTGTTGATTTTCTAAAAAAACACCAACTCTTTCATCGATTCTTTGTATTGTTTTCTTTGTTTCTATTTTGTTGATTTCAGGTCTCAATTTGATTATTTCCTGTCATCTAGTTCTCTAGGGTAAGTTTACTTCTTTTTGTTCTAAACTTTTCAAATGTTCTGCTAATTCACTAGTGTGGGATTTTTCCAGCTTCTTTATGTAGGAACTTAGTGCTTTGAACTTTTCTCTTAGCACTGCTTTCATTGTGTCCCATAAATTTGAGTATGTTGTGTGGTCAATTTTATTGAATTTTAGCAAGTCCTTTAATTTCTTCCTTTATTTCTTCTTTGACCCATTGATGATTTAGGTGAACATTGTTAAATGTCCATGTGTTTGTGGGATTTCTGGAATTAGTGTTGCTGTTGAATTCTAGTTTTAAGCCATGGTGATTTGATGAGATATATGGGGTTATTCCAATTTATTTTTTATCTGTTGAGGTTCGCTTTGTTACCAAGTATGTGGTGAATTTTTAAGAAGGTTCCATGAGGTGCTGAGAAGAAGGTATATTCTTTTATGTTTGGATGGAATATTCTCTAGATGTCTGTTAAGTCCATTTGAGTCATAACATCTGTCAATTCCCTTATTTCTCTGTTAATTTTTTGTCTGACTAACCTGTCTAGTGGTGAGAGTGGAGTGTTGAAGTCTCCCACTATTTGTGTGTGGGTTTAATGTATGGTTTAAGCTTTAGAACTGTTTCTTTTACATATGAGGGTGCCCTTGTATTTGGGGCATAGATGTTCAGTATTGAGATTTCCTCTTGATGGATTTTTTCCTGTGACTAATATGAAATATTCTGCTTTGTCTCTTTTTATTGATTTTAGTTTGAAGTCTATTTTGTTAGATATTAGGATAGCTACACCAGCTTGTTCCTTAGGTCCATTTGATTGGAAAATTTTCCAAACCCTTTACTCTGAGGCTATGTCTTTGAGGTAGAGGTGTGTTTCTTGTTTGCAGCAGAAGGATGGATTCTGTTTTGTATCCAATCTGTTATCCTATGTCCTTTTTTTCTTTTCTTTTTTTATTTATTAAAAATTTCCACCTCCTTCCATTTCCCTCATACTCCCCCCACTCCTTCTCCCTCTCCAGTCCTAAGAGCAGTCAGGGTGCCCTGCCCTGTGGGAAGTCCAAGGTCCTCCCCACTCCATCCAGGTCTAGGAAGGTGAGCATCCAAACAGACTAGGCTCCCACAAAGCCAGTCCATGAAGCAGAATCAAAATTCAGTGCCCTCATTGTGAGCCCTCATTGTCAGCCACATACAGAGAGTTTGGTTTGATCACATGCACGTTCAGTCCCAGTGAAGCTGGCCCTGGTAAGTCCCATTAGATCAGTCTCACCGTCTCCGTGGGTGGAAGCACCCCTCACGGTCCTGACTTTCTTGCTCTTCTTCTCCCTCTTTCTGCTCCTCATTTGGACCTTGGAAGCTCAGTCCAGTGCTCCAATATGAGTCTTTGTCTCTATCTCCATCCCTTGCCAGATGAAGGTTCTATGGTAATATGCAAGATATTCATCAGTGTGGCTATGAGATAATGCCAGTTCAGGCACCCTCTCCTCTGCTGTCCAAAAAACAAGCTGAGGACATCTCCTTGGATACCTGGGAACCTCTCTAAAGTCAAGTCTCTTGCCAACCCCAAAATGGCTCCCTTAATTAAGATATCTTTTTCCCTGCTCCCATATCCACCCTTCCTCCATCTCAACCATCTCATTCCCCCAAGCTCTCCTCAATTTTCCCCTTCTCCGTTCTCCCTTCTCTATCCCTACCTCCCCTTCCCCTCACCCCACCCCCAATCCCGTGCTCCCAAGTTTTGCCTGGAAATCTTGTCTACTTCCAGTATCCAGGAGGATAACAATATGTGTTTCTTTGGGTTCACCTTCTTATTTAGCTTCTCTAGGATCACGAATTATCACGAATTATAGGCTCAAAGACCTTTAATTATGGCTAGAATCCACTTATGAGTGAGTACATACCATATTCCTCTTTTTGGGTCTGGGTTACCTCATTCAGTAAAGTGTTTTCTAATTCCATCCATTTGCATGCAAAATTCAAGATATCATTGCTTTTTACTGCTGAGTAGAACTCTAAAGTGTATATGTGCCACACCTTCTTTATCCATTCTTCTAATGAGGGGCACCTGAGTTGTTTCCAGGTTCTGGCTATTACAAATAGTGTTGCTATGAACATAGTTGAACAAATGCTTTTGTAGTATGATAGGGCATCTCTTGGGTATATTCCCAAGAGAGGAATTGCTGGGTCCTGAGGGAGGTTGACTCCAGGTTTCTGGAGAAACCGCCACACTGATTTCCAAAGTAGCTGCACAAGTTTTCATTCCCACCATAAATGGATGAGTGTTCCCGTTACTCCACATCCTCTCCATGATAGGCTATCAATGGCATTTTTTATTTTAGCCATTCTAATAGGTGTAATATGGTATTTCAAAGTTGTTTTGATTTGTATTTCCCTGATAGCTAAGGAGATTGAGCATGTCCTTATGTGTCTTTTGGCCATTTGAACTTCTGTTGAGAATTATCTGTTCAGTTCAGTACCCCATTTTTAATTGGGTTAATTAGAATTTTAATGTCTAGTTTCTTGAGTTCTTTATATATTTTGGAGATCAGATCTTTGTCTGATGCGGAGTTGTGAAGATTTTCTCCCATGTTGTTCTTTGTGGTGTTACATGTGTTCTTACCTTGTCTACTCATCTTTTCCTCTAATTGGTGTGGTGGGGCTGTTACTCTGGTGATTAATCTTCCAGATGTCAGTGGATCCAAGGTCCAGATAGTTGCTTTTCATGGTGTAGTCAGTGCCACATTTCCAGTTACCTTGTTGGTCATTCTGTGTTCCTGGAAGTCACTCATTGCTCCTGGAAGTCACTCAGAGCTCCCGAGGTTTACTCTGCTCCCATGGAGTTCACTGTCTCAGGCCTGCTCTGGCCTAGGTTGCTGGCTCAGATGTGTTTCTGCTAATGTCCCTGATTGTAAGAGTCAGCACTTTCCAATGGATACCCATGCCCGACCCAGGCTGCGCGCTTTCTGAGTTTTCTCTTTCCTTGTTCCTGATGGGGGGCTGGTGTCTTTCTGCCCCACAGTATATATACCCGACTTATGCTTAATAAAGTTGCCATTTACTCTTGTAGATGAGCCAGGTTTCTTTTGTGTGTGTGTCTCCTTTTTCAACCCTCAGGACAATTGTCCCTTCTCGTGGGCCCGAGTTCAGGAAGCGCGCAGCCTGGGTCGGGCGTGGGTATCCATTGGAAAGTGCTGACTCTTACACCTGATCTGAATCTGTTCTTGTGGAGATCCCTGGCTTGGGGTTGGTCCTGCAAAGGTCTTTGGCTCCAATCTATTCCCTTGGAGGTCCTAGACTTGGGTGCCCCTAGACCCACAGAGGACTTGGCACAAACCTGCTCCCTCAGAGGTCCTAGACTCATGCCCATACCTGAAGAGTTTTCTGGTTCCTGCCTACTACCTTGGAGGACCCAGACTGATGTCTGGACCCTCAGAGGTTCTAGCTCAGGCCTACTTCCTCTGAGGTTCTAGATTCAGGCCCAGACCTGCAGAGCTCCTGACTCAGGCCTAGTTCCTCAGAGGTCTTAGACTCACACTTGGACCACAGGGGTCCTGGCACAAGTCTACTTCCTTGAAGGTCCCAGATTCATGTCCGGACCCACAGAGGCCTCTGGCTCTGGCCCACTCACTCAGAGGTTGCTTCCTTGTACCTGCTCCTGTGGAGTTCATTGTCTAAGGTCTGCTCTGGTCTATGCTGCTGGCTTAGTCTTGCTCTGGCCTAGGTCACTGGCTCAGTCCTACTCTGTAACATGAGGGCCGGCTTGTTGGGGTTTCTGTCCTGCCCGGTACACCACAGCCGGCAACTCCCAACGAAAATCAATCACACAGAGATCTCTATAAGTTATAAAGCTGATTGGTCCATTAGGTCAGGCTACTTATTAGCTCTTATAACTTATATTACCCCATTATCCTTATCTATGTTAGCACATGGCTCCGTACCTTTCTCAGCTGGGCAAGTTACATGCTGCCTCTTCAGTGGTCTGCACAGGAATGGCAGAGGAAGCTTCCTGCTTCCAGAATACTCCCAGTCTCTTTGCTCCACCCCTACTTCCTGTCTGGCTTTCCCGCCTATACTGCCTGTCTGGCCAATCAGCGTTTTATTAAAATATTATTGACAGAATACAGACAATTCTCCCACACTATTTCCCTCTTTTTTTTTAAAAAAACAAAGGAAAATACCCATAGTCCATTTGTTGGGAATGTGGGCGTAGTATTTCAGGCTACTTCCTGCTGGTTGGGGGCACTGATGGTCTTATGGGGGCATAAAGAAAATTTAGAGTTATAATCAAGTTCTGACTGGAGTATCCTGTGAGTCTTGATCATCTCAGGCAGCAGTCTTGAACCTGTTCTGGAAGAAGAACTCAGACATCTGGGCCATTTGTTCCTGTCAGAGATTTCTCAGGTGGCCTCCCTTGATCAAAGCTGATTTTTCTTAACTCAGAATGAATCCATAGCCTCTAATTTTCTGTGGAAACAAAAGCAAAATCTCTTCTCCAAAGTAACATACCTTTTGACTTCAGTTTTGAAGCCAAGGTATTTTCAAAATACCTATCTTGGATTGGTTCAGCAGCATTTATAAACAAAAGTCTTTTAGCAGCTGTTTCTCCTTCCTCAGCAATCAAACAATTCAAAGAGAGCATAATAGCATACAGTATCAAGATTCTCTGTGTATTTTTCATCTTTATGCGGCTTTATTTTAACCTCTATTTCTCTTATTTTTACTTTTACTTTTTGAGACAGTTTCTCTGTTTATCTTTGTCCTGGAATAACTCTGTAGACCAGGCTGTCCTTGAACTCACAGAGATCCTACTGTCTCTGCCTCCCCAGTACTGGGCTCAAAGGTGTTTGCTACCACACCTTGAACTCACAGAGATCCACGTGTCTCTGCTTCCCCAGTGCTAGGATTAAAGGTGTGTGCTACCACACCTTGAACTCAGAGATCTGTCTGTCTCTGCCTTCCAGGCATTGGGATTAAAGGTGTGTTCTACCACACTCAACTACTCTCTTTCTTCCCTTTTTACCCTAAGAACTTTAACCTTTAACCTGCATGTATTTTTAACACATAGTAAACCATTTAGAGGTTTTTTTCATCTTTGAATCTCTCTTTACTTTTGACCCCACGAGTCAAAAACCTGTGGCTTTGATGGCTGGATCTAGCCCATTCCTTAGATTTCCAGCCTCGTGGCAGAGGTACTGCAGGAGCCATTTTTATTACCACAACTCTGTGGTGTTTCAAGGTTCCTGCTGGCAAGCAAGCTGCAGCATTCTGCTCACAGACCACACTTAGTCGGACTGTCTGCCTGAAAGAGTCAGAGTTTGCCCTGGCAGGACAGCCCAGAAAGCCGGCATTTTAAAACAGCACAGCTTTTTTCCTGCTACAGCTGAAAACCCGAAAAGCACGCGTTCAGCTTTTCATCAACACCATTTAAGCGTTTCATGGCAGGACCTCTTAATGAGCTACAAAGTTTTGCAGCTAAAGCTGAGTCAGGAAGCCTCTCTTAGATGAGAGCATTTGCTTATCTCTAGCAAGCAGAGCAGACCCGAGAAATTGCTGCTACCAACAAAACATGCTTTACTCTATTCTTTCCCAAGCTTTCTCAGGCTTTCTGTGGATTCATTTATCCACATCTGGGCACCATATTTAACATGAGGGCTGGCTTGTTGGGGTTTCTGTCCCACCAATTCTCCCACACCACTACTCCTGTGGAATTTGTTGCCTCAGGTAGTCTCTGGCCCAGGTCACTGGCTCAGTACTGCTCTTGTGGAGTTTGGAAGTCCCAGGCCTGCTGTGACCCAGGTTGCTGGCTCAATCCTGCTTCTGTGAAGTTTGCTGCCTCAGGTCTGTTCTGGCCTAGGTCACTGGCTCAGTCCTGTTCCTGTGGAGTTCACTGCCTCAAGCATGCTCTGGACTAGGTCCCTGATTCAGTCCTGCTTCTGTGGCATTCACTGCCTCAGGCCTGCTCTGGCCTAAGTCGCTGGCTCAGTCCTCAGGTATGGAGTTTTTTACATGTAATATCTGGCAGGCACACATTAAGTTTTAGATTTTGGTGCATTTGATGCTTTGGATTTAGGCATGCTGAACTCACAATTATGCATATTTTCTTTGAGATTGTTTAGGAGAGATACTGAGGTTCCAGATGATACTACTGAAATGGTGTCCTTTAGATTAGTAACAGAAATCAAAAATTTGACACCTAGAAAATAGCTGTTTTTATTATCCTGTAGACCTGTGAGAATACTTCATCTATGAGCACCTTTGAGAGTTAATAGAATCTAGAGTGGAGTAGTGCTTGTTTTTCTATGGCTACCTCAGGCTTGTGGCCAAGCACTCCATCTTTAAGGCTACAATCTGGATAAATCACATCCACTTTTGGTCATGGTACACTGGTAAATCACCATGAGTTGGAATGCTGGAAAACAGGGCCACAGATTAGAGTAACAGCAACCAACAAGTACAGGTTTCACCATTTTGCAGCATGCATGGTATTTTAGTGCTGTGGCTATAGAACTGTCAAAAAAGCACAGAAATAATAGGATTCTGTACTCTGGAGCCAAACAGAAGCCATGTTATCTGTGTAAAGCTTGTACTCATTAAAGCAGGTAACAGAGATGCATTGAGTACAACCTATGTATAAGTCCTGACCCTGTTGGAGAAAATGGATTGCCTTTCTGTTACCTGAGAAGAAACAACAGCTGCTATCAGAAACCAGTCAATCCAGACCCTTTTCTTTGGTGTTTCTACATGGAATGGTCTTGAACTTGAGGTATGATGCATCCCACCACAAAATCTACCTTTTCCACCAAATGTCCTTATGCAAACCAAGTATGAGCTCTACTTTGGCCTACAACCCAACCCTTTTCAATTTTGTGTCTTAACTTTTTGAGGCAGGGTATTTGCCCTTATGCATACCTGAACCTAGAGTTCTTGATCCTGTCTCAGCCTCTTTATCATCTTGGATCACAGCCAATGACAATATTCATCTTTGGAGATAAATATAGTGGCTTTCTAGACATGAAAGATAAACATGGATATGTTCTATGTGGATATCTATGAGATAAGTCTGCCATATCAATGTGGTTAAGAGCTTGAGTGTATACAGACACTAATTCTGTTTAAAGGTTGCCCTGCCTTGTCTTTTCACAATGTGATGTTTGTCAAAAGGATTAAACTTGTCTTGTTTCATCTAAAATGGAAAACTATCCTTATTTCAAGAAGATGAAATTTTCAGTCATGAATGGAATAGTTAACGTAGAAAATTAGACAACTGAAGAAATCCTCATTGAACTTATTTAAATCTTAATTTTCAACGTTTTTGTTTTTGTTTCTCTTTGGAGACAGGGTTTCTCTATACAGTCTTGGTTGTTCCGAAACTTTCTCTGTAGATCAGGCTGGCCTCAAACTCACAGAGACCTAATGTAGAAGGTTCTTCTGTTTATGTGTTGCTTTCATTGGTTAATGAAAAAAGAAACTGCCTTGACCTTTTGATGGGGTGGAACTTAGGTAGGCATGGAAATCAAAACTGAATGCTGGGAGGAAAAAAGCAGAGTCAGGAAGAAGCCATGGATCCTCCACCTGAGACGCCCAGTTAGAATCTTTCCCAGTAAGCCACTGCTACATGGCAATATACAGATTAATAGAAATAGATCAAATTGAGATGTAAGAGTTAGTCAGTGAGAGGCTAGAACTAATGGGCCAACAAGTGTTTTAATTAATACAGTTTCTGTGTGGATATTTTGGGTGTAAGCTAGCTGGGTGGTCAGAATGAACATGTAGACCGCTCCCTACGACAGAGACCCTACTACCTCTGCTTACCTCATCCTAGGATTAAGGGAGTGCACCACCTTTGCCCAGTTCTTTTCAACCTTCTAAAATTTTTTCAATAATTATGTGTGTGTGTGTGTTCATGTGTGTTAGTGCATTGAGTCTGGATGCTCATTCATATATATGTGCTTAGATGTGGATGCCGGAAGTCAACCTTGCTATTGTTGTTCTGCACGAGCCATCTACTTTTTTCTTTTTTGAAAGAGATGCCTTTTCTCATGGGCCTTAGGGTTTCCTAGCTGGGCACATATAAATACCCAATAAACCCAAGGGATCTGCTTGTCTGTGTTTCCTAGTAAGGGGTTACAAGTGTGCTTTGCCATACTAAGATTTTTTTTTAATGTGGGTGCTCAGGATCCAAATTAGTTCCTCTTCCTTATTCAGCTTTCACGTTACCAGTTGAGCTATTTATCCACTCCCATTCTTCAAATTCTCAAAAATATATTTTTGTGTTACTTTCTACCCATTAAAAACCATTATCAGTGGCTAGAAAGACGACTCATTTGTTAAGAACATGTATTGCTCTGGCAAAGGACCCAAGTTCACTTTCTGGCACCCACATTAGGTGACACAACCAGCAAGAATCTAGCTTCAGGATATTGGATGTCTTCTGAATCCTTAGGCATCCAGAGATACTTGTCCATACCCAAACATACACTTAGTTGACAAACAAAATAAATCTCCATTAAATCAATCCATCTCTCTTTTCACTTTGTGTTTCCTGCAAGAACAACTCTACAGATATTTTCATGGCACCTTAAGAAAATATACTACTTAGGAAGCCAGTAGATAAGACCCTTGGGAAAGAGCAAGCATAGCTATGAAATAACACCCTATGTCACTTGGGAAAATGGTATACCTAGATGCTAAACCAAACTGCTCACAGTTATCTGGACATATTTCCTTTTTGGTCCATGATGACTTTAGCTAGTTTTTGAAAAAACTTTTTATTTTTCAAGTGTTTGGGTCAAGTGGATAACACTTGGATTGTTTCCACTATTAGCCATTTTCACAGCTTATACTTACAAATTGTGTTTCTTTTATCCCTGAGGATATAGGTATTGAAAAGAAAAACAGCTCAAGTTAACTGGTCTTAATCAATCTGACAGATGGTTGCTAACTTGATATGATTAGTACATCAGTTAGGATATAATATAAAATTTTGATTCATTCCACAGGCCATTTGGCCCTTTTATTACTTTCTCCATTCAAGTCTGTTTTATTTGCAATAAAAAACAAAACTAAAACAGCTATCATGTCACAGGTTATAGTTTTGTAACATGACCACATTAATCATTTTTTTCTGTTCAAAATTTTGACAGTCATAGTATCTACACTTTACTGAATTGGAATTACCTTAAATTGTTTTGTCCCTTAAGATAACCTGTTGCCAGGCCTACAAGTTTCTGGTCTGGTTACTAATGTAATCCAACAAGCAAGGCAGTGATTAAGTCCACTTCTCAGTCACTCAAGTCCAACCAAAAGCTAATTTCATCAATTAGTTGCATCAATCTCACCCAAAGCTTGATCATTTGATCTGAATTTTTTTAGCAGACTGCTTTTCCAGAGTGGGTCTGGAAAATGATGATACTATGGAAAACAAAGAAATGAAAGTAGGGAAAATGGTGAAGATATTTTGATCTGTTCACCACATTTCCCTTCCCTTCTGTTTTTAGCATTGGCTACACAATCTCTTCAAGCTTATGTAGATAATTTATTGGTCCCCACACATCATTATTCTTTCCACTCATCTCACAACCATTGATCATCATCTTCTGTGGGCTTTGTGAAGGATATATTTAAGATTGGAAGTGACCTGTATGTCAGAGATGAGAACTTCAAAATTAATGCTTACCTGCTTAGAGATGGTCCCCAAGTATCCTGTGCCCTGTGTAATTTTCTCCATTTTGACTAAAACACCCTCACACAAATGTTTAATTATTTAGTGTCCTTAGACAGCCAGACATCCAGATCAAGTGTCACCTCTTCTAAAATAGTTTATCTTTTTTCAACTTTCTTTTTAACTATTAAATGACTCAGGAACTACTCTCATTTTGTAGTAGTTTTGAGATCATTGTCCTTCTTGCCTATCTAAAAACTATTTCTCAATTAGTTCAGCTTCACTATGGGGTAGATATTAATCTGAAGAGGAAACAGTAACATATAAAAATGAAAAATAACTTCCTTAAGACTGTACAGCTAGTATGTAGCTCTGGCAAGATTAGAGACTGTGTTCTGTTGTAGTTGATTATCCCACAGCATTCTGTTGTGTTTGGTCTCAAGTGCTGCTTCCCAAATTGTGGCACACGGGTCTCTGCTGTAGGATGGGATTTATCTCACATATCAAGCTAAGTACAAGTTTTGGTTCCCAGCACTGAACAACAAACATCAAAGGAAACATCTCTGTTGTTGACTTTTTGTGATGCATGGGTACTTTTACATTTATAGTTTTCTATTCATTTTTTGTGAAATATACAAAATATAAAAAACAAATTATTCTCAACATTTTGAAAATGCATGGTTTTTCATTTTAATTTTACCTTGTTTTAGCAGTACTGGAAATGGAATCTATGTCCTCACTGTTGCTAATCAATCACTCTACCTCTGAGCCACAGTCTTAGTCTTATATTTTTATTTTTCTGAACTAAAACATGTAAATAGTTGAAGACTATTTTGTAGTATTCTTGGGTTTTGTTCTTCTGCAGTCCTCTTCAGTGACAAACATTAGTTTAAATTTAATATTTACTATTCTTCTTCAAAAATTTTATTATTGTATTATTCATTTATTTGTGTGTATGTGTGGGTATGGGAGTTAATAAAACAATTTTCAACAAAGTTCATTCCTTTTTCCACTATGTATGTTTTGGAGATCAAACTCAGGAAATCAGATGTGGGAGCAGCAAAGTCCCTTTGCCTGCTGAGCCATCTTGCCTGTCACGTCTCAAATTTCTAATGTATTGCTCGGTACGTATTTTACTATATTATTTTACCTGCCTTCATTCTTTATAGGAATGCTATATCACATGCTATTATGCTACTTGTTTCATTCTTTCAAGATCAGGGGCTATCTCTGACTCTTTTACTGGCTTTCTGAACCTTTACTCACACTGGATTGCCTTGTTCTGCTTTAATGTGAGGGGAGATGCTTAATTTTACTGCACCTTTATATGCTATGTTTTGCCAATATCTATGGGAAGTCTGACCTTTTCTGAATAGAAATAGAGGAGGAGTGGTCATGGGGAGAAGAGGGGAGATGCAGAAGAAGGGCTGGGAGGAGAGAGGGAAGGGAAAGTATGGTTGTGTTGTGTAATAAGTAAGCAAATAAATAAAGAAAAAGAAAGGAAACAAGTAGAGAAACAAATCTAATTGACTTTAAAATTTATTTGCTTTAAAATTTAATTTTTTTATAATGCTCAGTGAGTTTTCACCAATGTATAAAATTGTGCAAGCCAGGTGGCGGTGGTGAATGTCTTTAATCCCAGCACTTGAGAGGCAGAGGTAGGTGGATCTCTGTGAGTTCGAGGTCAGTCTGGTTTATAAAAGCTAGTTCCAGGACAGGCTCCAAAAGCTACCTGGAAACCCTTTCTCGAAAAACCAAAATAAAATAAAATAAAATTATGTGTCCATTACCACAAAAATAGTATACTTTATAGTGGCACTATGAATTCACCTCTCACATCACAGTTTTTTGGGACAGAGAGTCATGTAAACTAGGTTTGCCTCCCAGTTATGAAACTCAGATAGTTTTTGAACTCTTAGTTCTCTTGCCTCACCACCCAAAGTGCTGAGATTAAATGTAGAAGCCACCCATACTGCCAAATATCTTTCTTTTTATTTAAGATCTGCATGGTGTATTTTCCTATAATTTTTGTTCTGTTTTAAACTGAGAAATGTCATGCGTTGGATAAATAGTCTTTCTCAAGGAAGAGCAGACCAGTTGGTTATCCAGTACCAAAAGACCATATATATATATATATATATATATATATATATATATATATATATATATATATATAAAGTTGGTTATAATTATGAATATATGTATATATTCATATATGTATGTAACAACAACTAATGAAAAAAGATACCATGAATTTTAAAGAGCAAATAAGGGTGTATGGGAAGTTTTGGAAAAAGGAAAAGGAAAGTTCAAATTATCCAAACAGAATTGAAAACTCATGAAAATATTTTTACATTTTATATGCGTGCATGCATAATTTTGTGTGTCTGTGTACCATGCTGTGTGTTCATGTGAAGATCAGAGAGCAAGTCCATGGAGTTTGTTTCTAGGGACAAATATAGGTTGTCAGCCTTGGGATCTATTAGTGCTTTTCCCCGCTGATCTCTCTTACTGGCCCCTCCATGATTTTATTCTTATCTTTATTTCTGGTGAGTTTGCTATAAGTACATAAGAGTCTTGTGGTTTTCCTTATTTTGGGAGGAAATAATAATAAATTGTGTTATGACTATCAAAGAATTATAATAGTATTAGAACAAATATACCTAAGTCTGCAAAAGTTCAAAATAGTAAAAGTATATCCTCATATTTCCATGAGATTTCTGTGTTTGTGGAGAATTAGGAGCTGCTCTTTTTGGATTTGCTCTAGAAAACTGGATGATGTTATTTTTATGGTTTCTTTACATGTGTGTTCAAAAGTCTTTGAAGATATGTATTTTCAGCTGGAGAATAGAACATGGAAAATTTCACACTATGAGAGACTTAGATGTGGCAAATAAACATCCTTTCACATTCCACTGGCTGGTACCCAGTCACAGAACCCTAGCCAATTTTCTGAAGAGCTGGGAAATTGAGTGTAGGTATATGCCCCAAGGAAATAAAAAGAGAGTTTGCTGGACCTTTAATTGTTTCTGTTATTGGACTTGCGAGCGCTTTTTTAAAAATTACTTCAATATTTTGATAGATTAAAGTTTTATTGCTGATTCCCTAACAGTCTTTACACTGTTAAATTTAACTATTATCTTTTAGTTTTCTATAAATTATACCACTAAGTTTTTCTTTAATTTGTTAATGCACTAATTTATATAATTGGATTTCTCAATTTTTAACCATTTATTATTGGGGAAAATGTTAATATGTCCTGTGCATTATGCCACCCTACCAGTTATTCTTGCACCCTATGTAGAATATTTTGCATTCATGTCCCCGCTAGAATTCACCACTCTCTCTGTATTTCTTCTTCCTCTAGCTGTCTGGTTTTGATTTCAAGCCATGCCAAGTCTAAGGGCACCATGACTCTGGTAGTTTCAAAATTACCTCTCTGCTGTTTTAGTAACACTCATGCATAAAACTGTAGTCTAGTATCTGGCCTTTATTTTGTGTACTTAAAAAAAGAATCCTGTTCACACATTCCTTTTGAATAAATGATTATCTGTTTATTCTGGCTTTCTATTTTTCTTGGTCAGATTGGGTTAGCAATTAGATTTCTCATTTTCACAGTCTGTTCTCATCTTGAGGCTACTTGATAATTTCCTTTGCAATATGATGTGGGAGGTCCTTCTGTCCCAATGAAAGTGTTGCTTTCATTGGTTAATGAATAAAAAACTGCCTTGGTCTGTTGATAGGGCAGAACTTAGGTGGGTGGGGAAAGCTAAACTGAATACTGAGAGGAAGAAGGGCAGAGTCAGAGGGAGACACTGTGGAGCTGCCGACAGAGTCAGACATACTGAAAATTTGACAGTAAACCACTGCTATGTGGCAACACACAGATTACTAGAAATAGGATAAAATAAGATGTAAGAGTTAGCCAATAAGAAGCTAAAGCTAACGGGCCCAGCAGTGATTTAATTAATACAGTTTCTATGTGATTATTTCAGATAATAGCCGGGCAGCCAGGACAAACAAGTGGCCCCTTACTACAACTGGCATGCTAATGTGGTGGACTAAATCCATGTAAAACCTGAGAGGGCTTGAAAAGAAATTCTAGACACACACACACACACACACACACACACACACACTCACACACACACACAAAACAAAGTTTAGCTGTATTTATTTTTCAGCTGGAGGTTTGCCGCAGCTCCTTTAAGAGAGATTTTCCTGATTCAGATGTAGCAAAGGAGAAAAGGCCATGCTGTTTTGAAATGCCAGCTTTATGAGTCATGCTCTAGTGAGGACTCTGACTCTAAAAGTCAGGAGGTCTGGCCAGAGAGCATTTGGATGGGTTTGTGACCAGATTGCTGTAGCTTGCTTAATGACAACATGGACTGGCTGTGTGCCTGAGAGTGGAGTGGTGTGAGGCTCTTATAAGGGAAGCAGTGGACAGCTCTGCCATGCTGGACTGTGTGAGCGAGCAGGCAGTACCGTAAATACTATACTAATGGTGCAGCTTAAATTTTAGAAAGTGCTTAGCATTTAAAAAGCACTCCTGGACAGTAAAGAGTTACAGATATGCAATAAAGACAAATCCAGATGACTCATAGTGTTGAATAAATGTATGTAGAATTGGAAGAGAGAAGAAAAAGAGTATAGAGAGTCATAAAATAAAGTTAATGTTTTTTATAAAAAGGGTAGAGTCTTTAAAGAGACAAAGTACAGGCAGTCATAGATTAAAAGGTGTAAAGAAGAATAAACCATGTAAAGATGGATTATACACAGAGAGGCTGGATTATGTATATTACTGTGCTTTCCTTGAATTTTCTGACTTTGAAGGAGCTAAGTACAGAGAGAGACATTCCATTGTATGGGCTAATAAACTAAGTCAGCGTGTATATAACAAAGGTATCTTGACTACAGATATGTTGCTTTGGAAAAGAGGTCCTTCTTTTACTTTCACAGAGAATGAGAATCTGTATTAATTCCAAGCTAATATGGTTTGATAGAGTATGATCCCGTGAAAGGTCACCATGAACACACTCAAAAAATTACTTCACTCAATTGATGACTGAGGTGAACCTAGCATGTAGAATATGCCATGAAAGACCTGAATAATAGCACCCTCAAACAACAGGAAGCAGGATGGAGATAAATAACTATGCCCATATTCCCAAATATTGTTTATAATTGTTTGGTTCCATTTAAAGGGGGATATGCTATAGAGATGAATAATGTGCTTTGGTATGGATCTTGGTTTATTGATACAAATTTAAGGTCAATTTTGTTATACTGTATATGCATATTTCTGCCCTTAATTAAGGTATTGTGTTTGTGTAGTTCATTTCAAAATTAAATGTAAGTTGATAGACAATCATCTATAATAGTAAAGATTGTAGTCATGTTAGTTAGATTTTCTAAATACATAGAGATATATTTCAGTTAGTTAGATATTCTTCAAATCTTTCAGAGACCTTCAGAATATAGCATTTAAGTGACTTAAAAATTTAGGACTTTTCATTAAAGTGAGACACATCTGCTCCTGGCAGTACAAATCTACTTCAAGTGGAAGATGGACATCGAAGAGGCTCCTTATGGAATTTGTTAGATGAACTGGACATACAGGATCCACATAGAAATGACTGCTGAACTTGCCTAAAGGCGACATGATCCTTTGTGGTTTCTGCTTCATAAAACTGTCTGCCAGACATTCTGCAGGGCACAGAAGAAAGTGACTGACAAACTGCTAATATAGGTGGAACTGTCTTTGAAATTTCCTCCTTCATGGGAAAGTCTGCTGCCTACGATGGGCCTGTAGGCTGAAGATGAATGCCCCAATGATACAGAAGAACTTTGGGTGACTGTCCAGGCAGTGAAATGTCTCTGTCAATTTTAGAATTTTGGAGGTTGCTTAAAATGTACTTCCTGTTTACTAAGGTAATATTATATTCTTCTATAGTCTTTAGTGGAGTTGAAGAATTTATAGTGATAGTTATGGTTTTTCTTAGTTATGGTGAAAGATAGAGTAGATATAAATATTATAACTGTAATTATTTCTTGATACCTGTTTGCTTATGTAATATTACTATGTTAAAGTTAAAAACTTCCTTTTGTATTTAAACAGAAAAGGAGAAATAATGTGGGAGGTCCTTCTGTCTATGTGTTGCTTTTATTGGTTAATGAATAAAGAAACTGCATTGGCCTTTTGATAGGGCAGGACTTAGGTAGGCAGAGAAATCTAAACTGAATGCAGGGAGGAAGAAGAGCAGAGTCAGAGGAAGACACTATGGAGCTGCCATCAGAGTCAAACATGCCGAAACTTTGCCGGTAAGCCACATGACGATACACAGATTATTAGAAATGGGATAAATTAAGATGTAAGAATAAGCAAATAAGAAGTTAGAGCTAATGGGCCAAGCAATGATTTAATTATTTTGGGTCTAACCAAGCTAGGAGGTTGAGACAAACAAGTACTTTCTTACTACAGCAATATTGACTTATTATTCAAAGATAGTTTTTGTTCACATTTACTGCAAAATTTGACAAAAATTTTGATTAGTATTCCATTCAATTCATCAAGTTAAGGATATCCAGAATCCTTATTAGATTATGGAATTATTTTCTCCTTAAACAATATCCTGTTCCTCTTTGTTGAAGTTTTTCTTTCACAAAGGTACTCATTCCATTCATCTTAGTATTATTTATAATTTTTTCTTAGGAGAACTAGTCTTACAGTTGTTCATAGTTTCTCATGTATTATTCCAAGTATAAAATAACATCTATTGTTTAATATTTTGTCGGGAAACCATGCTGAACTCTCACTTTGTGTATTGATATTTTTTGTTAGCCTATGAATTTGTTTTTCAAATAATTGCATTTATATTTTCTTATATTCTGCATAATTATTAATGTATTATTTAGAATTTCTATTGCTGTGAAAGGATACCATGACCACAGCAACTCTTATAAAGGAAAAACTTTTAGTTATGGTGTCTCAATAACAAGTAGCGAGGTTTAGTCCATTACTGTCATGGCAGAAAGCAAGGCAGCATGCAAGCAGACACAGTGCTGGAGAAGGAGAGAAGAGTTCTTACATCTTGATTCACAGGCAGCAGGAAGTCCTCTGTCTCACTGGGAGGGGCTTAAGCATACTTGAGTCCTGAATGCCTGCCTCCACAGTGGAACACTTCTAAAGATGGAAATTACAAAATTATCCCACTGTAGCTCAGAATTGAATATAATAAAGGGTTATTTATTTAGGGGTAGACTGAAAGATCACAGTCCTCTACACAAATGGGGAACATGAACCAAATCCATAAGCCAGGAGAGAGAGCGAGCACATGATTTATGTAGCATAAGAGTCCATGCCCATGTGAGCTGGTATCTGAAAGGCTACTGACTGAAGGAAATCATGAAGCACCTCCCCCATTTGTTTACATAAGAGAGTTTTAAACCTAATACAAAACTATACACAATAAAAACAGATACCAAGTATAAAAATTAGAATTATAACGAGCATAAACAATATTAAGCAAGGAGCATATGCTAAAAGTTTCAATAATTATTCTATTCTAAGATGTCTAAATCTTGTATTAGAAAGGGTGTGACTAAATCATAAGAGGATGGTAACTATGACTATCTAATCTTCAACCCCACTGAAGGCCTGAGGAGAGAGATAATATTACATGAAGAGCCATCAAGCAGCTTCCAAATTTTGCAGTAGATGGCATAGACAACTGGCTACTTAGGCAAACACCCAAAGTCTCATTTGCAATGTTGGAACAACCAACTTTGGCTAAGGCCTAGAGTAACTGACAGACCATTTTCAGAGGCAGAAAATTTTTTCAAAACTGTCTTACCCTGTCTTGGCAAAGGTTGGCAGTCTTTTGTCTTGTATCCTGCTTGTCCAGTCCAGACAACATGCATTTTGTCAGTGACTGAGGCATGGGAAGTTTTGCCAAGAAGAAAACAAGCTCCAAGTGGAGTGTTTTTGGTGCTCAGCATTCTCTTGGGAAATAGATCGGTGATGCCAGGAGCAATCGTGTCTCATGTCAACAGAACCTTAAGTTATTTAAATGCCATATTCTACAGTTCTTTGAAGTGGTTGAAGATTATCTATGTATGCAGAATATAATCTCTATGTATTTAAAGAACCTGGTTAGTCTAACTATAAGTATGACAAAAATGAATGACTACTTAATACCTGAATAACTTATTGACTAAGACTTCATATTAGAAAATTAAAAAGTCTTTAAACAACTGTGCAGCAATTGAGGACAATGACCTCAAAATGTAAACAATGTACATGTATCTTGATCAGAGGTAGAAATGTATACTGCAATATAATATGTCCTAAAATTGTATCGATATACAAAATGTCTTAAACAGAGGTAGGAACATACATGTATACAATCTGAAAAATTAATTTATATAGGTGTAAAAGTATTCTAAACAGAAATAGCTGCATATTCAATATAACAAATACAGTTTGAACTTGTACCAATATATAAAAATCTATACCAATGTAAACTGTTCATAAATAATAGCTCATAAGTATTCACTCTATTATTCACTATTATTATGAATGTGAGTAAGCTCATACTAATCTACCTATTATCCCACTCAAATTTTTCTTTTTCTTCCAGAGAGATCTCTGAACCTACATAATTTCCATCCCAACTCACAACCCTATACCAGTTAAAATCAACCCCTAATTGATGTCCCTAATCCTGAGGACAAACTTTGTTGGTAGAGGTGATGTCATCTTCTATAATTACTTCCAGCTGTCATGGGGATGATGTTATTTCTATGGGATCCTGTAGAAGTAAATGATAGTTACATTTCAAGATTACTGACTGATATAATTGCAAAAGGTCTCTGAGTACTCAGTAGTGTTTTTCTGAAGATCTTATTTGAAGTTCTAACCAGAATGTGGTAAGAAGCTGCACCATTTCAGGTAACCAAGTTGGAATCATTTTGAGTAGCTTGTACCCAAAACTGGTCTTAAAGTAGCACTATCAACATCATCAACCAGGTGGAGTTGTTGTTGGAAGTCCCAATCTTTTTGCTGGAAACTTCAAGGACTACTGCAGAAAAATTCATTGTTCATTGTGGAAAATTTAAACAGTATTTATATAGACATATATTCAACAAAAGGTACGATAGAGAGAAACATAGGTATGAAGAAAAGTAATTTTTTCTAAATTCTTTCTTCTTTCTGTCCCATACCAGATGGCTCTTACATGAGACAGAAACTCTAAACTTTTCTTTTAACAACATGCTTGGATTTTAGAGAGGGATAGCCAATGTTAACTCCAAAGCCAGCTTTGATTTTTGAGTAGAGATGTATACATGTTCAAATAATCAAATTTTACTATTCAGATGATGATACAGTATAAGTCAGATTTCTCTTTGCTTGGTGATTCTTTCTGGATAGTTACCTTTTCATCTTTAGGCACCTAGATGTCCAAGGTCTCGCTACTTTTTGAAGTCTTGCAAGGACAAGAACAGAACGCTGCCCCAACCTTTATGAGGTTTACTTACCTCCTGTATGATTGTCACCAATGTGGATGAGCTATCATTTCTTTCTCAAGAGATTTCTCTTTTTCAAACTGAATCTTTATTGATTTTGATGGTATCCATAATTTTTCTTCTTCTGTGAAAACAAGAGCAAAACCCCTTCCCCAACAGAGCACATTGCCTGGCTTTCATTCTGAGGTCAACATATCCTTGAAGTACACTGGCTGATTTAATTCAGAAGTTTTTTCTATTATCCAGTGTCTCTCAGCTGCTATTGTTCCATTCTCATTAGTGTTAAAAATCAAGATTAATAAAGCATTATGCAATCTATTTCTGGGGGGTATTTTCCATCACTTTCTGTTGTTTAACATGTACTTTGTAGTTCAATTTGATATTTGTATAATTGCCTGACTTGTAGGATAGTTTGGTACACCTGTAATATGCTTTATATTATAACAAGCAAAAAAATATTTCATTTTGTTAGACACATATGCTGAACAATTGTCTTTCTTTCTTTTTGTGCAGGTATACCCATGATGGCCATAGCTTCTTATAAATGCATTATTACCAAATCAGTCCTTTTTATTATTTCAGTCTTGTTAAGATGAACTAATACAATATGAGTTCTTTGGGAACTTTAAAATATTTTCTTTTCATTAATTTTTACAAAGCATACCAAGAAATAGATTTTACTATGATATTTTAACATGAGTATATCAATACAATATATGATTTTTTTAAATTTTTTCACTCATCATAACTTCATGAAGGTTAGTAGTTTGTTGTAAGGATCAATACATCATACCTTTTTATTAATGTCACCCAATAATATTGGTATAGCACCACTATTAATATATTTTTGGTGGTCCTTGAGATTGAACCCAAGAACTCAGGCACACAGAATCAAGTCCCAATCAAAAACAAGAATTAAAAGCAATAGGGGACATTGTGAATTTCAGTGGAAGAGAGGGACATGAGAGAGTCAAATGGGGTCTGAAACAATAAAATTCATTATATAAACATATGACACTTTAAATAATAAACTGAAAATATTAATTTCTAGAAAAAGCCATATATGTTTTCTCATTTAGTCTGTTAATATTAAAGAGCATGTCGATATACATTTCTAAAAAGGACTATTAAAGCAAACACTATCCATATTAAATTATTTGATAAGGAATTTATGCTTTACAAACCAACATTGGACCATTAAACTTTTATGAGAAAAGAAATGATTTATCTAGATTATTCTGACTAAAGGGGTAAGATGGATTTAAGCAAATAGAGATAGGAAACCAATGCTGAAACAAGGTGAACAAAGGAGTTCACCTTTGTCGTGAAATAATTGCGGATCAGGAGAGCTAGGTGATCCCTTTTCTAATTCCTTGTCTGCCATCAAACTCTTTAAATACACAACCCTTGCCCAGCTCTTCAACTTTTCTTGACTTCAGTTACCTCACTTATATAATGAGTGATCTGGTTTGATCTGCAGCATCCATTATTGTTCTAAAATTAAAATTTTATGTTTTCAAATCATGAAAAGACAGTTGGAATATTTTCCCCATTGGAAAAAGTAATCCAAAGGAGGGTCTGATAGAAATTTTGCTTGCTGATTCACCAATTCATTGTAATACACAAGAATTGTCAGAAGAACCTTTGTCCTCCAGATCTCAGTGACAGAGGAAAGCCAGTGTTACCATGTAAATAAAAAAGAAATCAGCAAGAGAAACTGATTTGGGGAACATAGTAACATTTTGTCTCAGAAGAAAAAGTATGATTCTTTCAATATGTCTGTGTTTGACTGTAATAAATTCTTTTTAAAAAATATTTTTGAGATTATAATATCCCCTCTTCACTTTCTTTCCTCTACCCTCCAACATAACTCCACATGTTATCTCTCAAATTACTGGCCTCTTTGTTCAAAAAGATCTTACAAATATATATGTGTAATATGTATTTTAAAATGCAAATATAAATATTTGTATGTTCCAAAGTACATAAATAGAAACTGCTCAGCTTGCATAATGTTACTTGTATGTATGTCTTTAGGGCTGACATTTTGCTATTGGATAATAAGTTGGTGTGCTCATTTCTGTTACTCTTAGAATTGTTTAGTTGCCAGAAGTTCTTTGTGTCTGGTTGAGGCCTCATTTCTAGGCAGCCCTGCTGTTGAGACTTTCTGGTTATAGCTTCCGAAATTTCTAGAAGACACAATCTCATAACAAATTCCTTGTTCCTCTGACTCTACAATCTTTACGTCCCCACTTCTTCAATAGTCCCTGAGCCTTATGTGCTGGAGTTGTGTTGTAGATGAATCCGTTGTGTCGAGGCTCCATAATTTTGCACTTTGAACAGTTGTGATTTTTTTCTAGTGGTCTCTGGTTATTGCAAGGTATTTTTTTCTCTTTTTTCCCTCAGTTTCAAGGTTTTTATTCATAAACACATCGTCTTTCAATTACAAAAAAACCTTGTAAAAATACAATATAAAATAAAATATAATGCAAAATACAATTTCTGTTTGGTTTTTGCATATTTCTTTGTCTCCACCAGCTGCCTACCACTCCTAATTCTTTACCTGTGTCAGTTTACCTTCACAGCCTCAAGTGAAGTCATCTAATGCCATCTATCTTTTCACTCAGTTCACCATTTGAAATACCGAATAGAGTATTACATGTGGAAATGGGTCTTGTTATCGAGTCTATAACTGATCTTTAGAACAGAAAATTGAGGCCTAAATCAGTTCCTATGCTTTTCTAACAACTTGCAAGGTGTTTTTTTTTTTTTGTTTTGTTTTTTGTTTTGTTTTGTTTTTTTATGAGAGGTCTGGTCTACACTTATCTATATGGATGTTCTGGCTAGTTTTGTGTCAATTCGATTTAATCTTGAGTCACTGGAAAAGAGGGAGCTTCCACTGAGAAAGTCTGGCTGTATATCAGCCTGTAGGGCATTATCTTAGTAATTAATGTTGGAAGGCCTGGCTCATTGTGGTTGGAGCAACCCCTGGAGAGTTGGTCCTGGCTTCTATAAGAAAATAGGCTGGCTGCTCCCATGCTGAGGGGATGTGGAGAGGTGACTAAATGGTCACACAGCCGAACAGCCTGAAGGGCCCCCTCTTTTGGACAGTCCCAGAGGACTGAAACCAGGCCCACACCAATTCCCTAATCTTTTCTGGTCATCCAGCGGGGTGTGTTCCCTCCTGCTGGCTTTCTTTACCCCATTCCACCCGGTCCCCAAGCCTGCCTTTTAATCTGCAAGGTCCTTGGATCCCCCAACACAACCTGCTTTAGGGCTGAGGGGTCCGGAGAGTCAGTAGGGAGTGTTCCTGCCCCTGGGACTTCTTTCTACCATTCCACCCTGCTCCCCAAATCCACCTTTTTGTCTGTGAGATCCTTAGAACCCTGCAAGAGACCTTGCTGCCATGCTGAGGGGATCTGCAGAGGTGAATTAGTGGCCACACGGCCAGATAGCCTGAAGTGCCACTCTCTTAGACAGTCCCTGGAGACTGAATCCTGGCCCCCTCCAATTCCCTAAGCTTTTCTGGCCATCCAGAGGGGTGTATTCCCTACTGCTGGATTTCTTTACCCCATTCCACCCTGCCCCGAAGCCCATCTTTTCATCTGCAAGGTTCTCAGATCCCCCAACATAGCCTGCTTTAGTGCTGAGGGATCCTAAGAGAGGGGAAACCAAGAAAAATTCCCAAGTACACAGCCACAGGAAAGATTGGACCAAGATGCCAAGACTCTGCTGGCCTCATTTGAAGGAAGAGATGGACAGGAGCCAATGCAAAAATTCCTTCAACATCCTGAAAAGCAACATGGTAACACTAGAATCCATCAAACATGCAACAGGAAGATTTGAACATCCTAATACAGAAGAAATCGACTTTACACGTAACCTTATGAAAATGATGGAGACCCTCAAACAGGAAATGAAAAACTCCCCTAAAGAAACGGAAGAGAAGACAAACAAAAGGTTAGAAGAAATTAATAAATTGCTCAAAGATACCCAAGAAAACAAAAAAAAGCAATCAAACAGATAAAGAAAACAGTTGAAAACTTGAAGACCGAATTGGAAGTAATAAAGAAATCACAAACCAAGGGATAGCAGTATGTAGAAAATCTGGGTAAATGAACAGGAACTACAGAGACAAGTATAGCCAACAGAATACAAGAGACAGAAGAAAAAAAATCTCAGGCGCTGAAGATACTATAGAGGAAATAGACTCACTGATCAAAGAAAACATCAGATCCAACAAATTCTTTACACAAAACAGCCAGGAAATCCGGAACACCATGAAAAGACCAAACTTAAGAATAATAGGGGTAGAAGAAGGAGAAGAACTCCAGCTCAGAGGTTCAGAAAATATATTCAACAAAATTATAGAAGAAAACTTTTCCAACCTAAAGAAGGATATTTTTATTAAAGAATAAGAAGCTTACAGAACACCAAATAGACTGGATAAAAAAAATCCCCTTGCCATATAATAATAAAACACCAAACATACAAATAAAAATTATTGAGAGCTACAGAGGAAAATGGTCATGTAATATATAAAGGTAAGCCTATCAGAATTACACCTGACTTCTCAATGGAAACCATGACAGCCAGAAGGTCTTGGATAGATGTGCTGTAGACACTAAGAGACCATGGATACAAGCCCATACTACTATAGTCAGCAAAGCTTTCTTTCACCATTGATGAAGAAAACAAGATATTGCATGACAAAAACAGATTTAAACAATACCTATCCACAAACCTAGCCTTACAGAAAGTACTAGAAGGAAAACTTCAACCCAAGGAAGCCAACAACACTCACAATAGGGCAGGCATCTGAAAACCCTCCACCAACACAACTCAAGGAAGGGAAACACACAAACATTACCAACAAAAAATTACGAGAGTTCACAACTACTGGTCTTTAATATCGCTTAATATCAATGGATTCAGTTCACATATAAAAAGGCACAGGTTAAGCGAATGGATATGAAAACAGGATCCAACATTTTGTTGTTTACAAAAAACACACCTCAACCTCAAAGACAGACACTACCTCAGAGTAAATGGTTGGGAAAAGGTTTTCCAATCAAATGGACCTAAGAAACAAGTGGGTGTGGCTATACTAAGATCTAACAAAGTTGATTTCAAACTAAAATCAATCATAAGAGATGGATATGGACACTTTATACTCGTAACAGTAACAATTCATCAAGATTAAGTCTCAATCCTGAATATCTATGCCCCTAATATAAAAGCACCCACATACATAAAAGAAACATTACTAGAACTCAAATCACACATCAAATCCCACACACTAATAATAGCAGATTTCAACCCTCCTCTCTCACCAATGGACAGGTCAACAAGACAGAAACCTAACAGAGAAATAAGAGAATTATTGGAGGTAATGAATCAAATGAACTTAACAGACATCTATAGAACATTCCACCCAAACAGGAAAGAATATACCTTCCTCTCAGTATCTCATGGAACCTTCTCAAAAATTGATAACATACTCGGTAACAAAGCAAGCATCCACAGATACAAAATATTGGAGTAACTACCTGTGTCTTATTGAATCACCATGGAGTTAAGTTAAAATTTAACAGCAAGACTACCCACAGAAAGCCTACAAGCTCATGGAAACTGAACAGTCAACTACTGATTTACCCTTGGGTCAAAAAAGAAACAAAGAAAGAAATAAAAGTCTTCCTTGAATTCAACGAAAATGAAGACACAACATATCCAAACCTATGGGATACTATGAAAGCAGTGCTAAGAGGAGAAAGTTCATAGCACTAAGTACCCACATAAAGAAAACAGAAAAAGCTCACATTAGAGGCTTATCAGCACATCTGAAAACTCCAGAAAAAAAAAGGAGCAGACTCACCCAGGGAGAGTAGAAGACTGGAAATAATCAAACTGAGGGCAGAAATCAACAAAATAGAAGCACAGCAAACAATCCAAATAAAGAATCAACGAAACAAAGAGCTGGTTCTTTGAGAAAATTAACAAGATTGACAAACCCCTGTCCGAACTAATCAACAGTAGAGAGAGAACACTCAAATTAACAGGATCAGAAATGAAAAGGTGAACATAGCAAGAGACACTGAGGAAATTCAGAGAATAATTAGGTCTTACCATGAAATATTGTGTCACGAAATTGAAAAATGTAAAAGAAATGGACATTTTTAAGATAATAACATATACCAATATTGAGTCACAAGGAAATAGAAGCTGTCATCAAAAACCTCTCATTAAAAAAAAGCCCAGCACTTAATGGTTTTAATGCAGAATTCTTCTAGAACTTCCAAGAAGAGCTAATACTTATACTCCATATTGTGTTCCACATAATAGAAACAGAAGAGTCATTGTCAAACTTCTTATGAAGCTACACTTTCCCTGATACCAAAATCACACAAAGACTCAACAAAGAAAGAGAATTACAGAGCAATCTCACTCATGAACGTCAATATAAAAATTATCCATAAAATACTGGCAAACCAAATCCAAGAACACATCAAAAAATCATCCATTACGATCAAGTAAGCTTCATCCCAGAGATGCAGGGCTGGTTCAACATACGAAAATCTATCAATGTAACCCATCATATAAATAAACTGATAGAAAAAACCATATCATCATTTCATTAGATTCCAAAAAAAGCATTTGAAAATTTTTTTTATGATAATATGATATCATATTTATCATGATATCATAAATATCATATTTATTTTATGATAAAGGCCTTTATGATAAAGGCCTTTGAGAGATTAGGGATACAATGATCATACAAAATATAATAATAGCAATATACAGCAAGCCAAACACTAACATCAAAATAACGGAGAGAAACTCAAAGTGATTCCACTAAAATCAGGAACAAGACAAGGCTGTCCACTCTCTCAATATCTCTTCAACATAGTGCTTGAAGTTCTAGTAATAGCAATAAGACAACAAAGGAGATCAAGGGGATTCAAATCTGAAAGGAAAAAGTCAAACTTTCGTTATTTGCAGATAATATGTAGTGTACAGAAGTGACCCCAAAATCTCTACAAGAGAACTCCTACAGCTGATAAATACCATCAGTGATATGGTAGGATACAAGATCAACTCAAAAAAATCAGTAGCCATCCTATACACAAAAGATGAAGATGAGAGAAAAATAAGAGAAACATCACCTTTCATGATAGCCACAAATAGCATAAAGTATCTTGGAGTAACACTAACCAAGGATGTGAAAGACCTATTTGATAAGTCTTTGAAGAAAGAAATTGAAGAAGATACCAGAAAATGGAAAGACCTCCCATGCTCTTGGATTGGGAGGATCAACACAGTAAAAATGGCAATCCTACCAAAGGCAATCTATAGATTCAATGCAATCCCCATCAAAATCCCAACAAAATTCTTCACAGACCTTGAGAGAAGAATAATCAACTTTATATGGAAAAACAAAAAACCCAGGATAGCCAAAACAATCCTATATATAAAGGAGCTTCCGGAGGCATTACTATCTCTGACATAAAACCCTATAACATGTCTAGTTTCTTGTGTTCTTTATATATTTTGCAGATCAGACCTTTGTCTGATATGGGGTTGGTGAAGATCTCCCATTCAGTAGGTTGCCTTTTTGTCTTACTGACAGTGTCCTTTGCTTTACAGAAGCTTCTCAGTTTCAGGAGGTCCCATTTATTCATTGTTTCTCTTATTGTCTGTGCTACTGGGGTTCTACATAGGAAGTGGTCTCTTGTGCCCATGTGTGGCAGACTAATTCCCACTTTCTCTTCTATCAGGTTCAGTGTGGTCAGATTTACATTGAGGTCTTTAATCCATTTGGACTTGAGTTTTGTACATGGTGATAGATATGAATCTATTTTCATTCGTCTACATGTTGATATCCAGTTATGCCAGCACTATTTGTTAAAGATGCTTTCTTTCTTCTGTTGTATAATTTTAGCTCCTTTCTCGAAAATCAGGTGTTCATAGGTTTGTGGGTTAATATCCAGGTCTTCGATTCGATTCCATTGGTCAACATCGCTGTTTTTATGCCAGGATATAAGATCAACTCCAAAAAAATCAGCTGCCCTCCTATACACAAAGAAAAAAGATACTGACAGGGAAATTAGAGAAACATCACCTTTCATGATTGCCACAAATACCATAATGTATCTTGGGGTAACTCTTACCAAGGAGGTGAAAGATCTATCTCACCAGGTTCATTAGCCTGCTTTATAACAATAACCCATGTAGTATGTCTACTGTCACTGCTTTCTTCAATTATAGAGTCTTACATAATTGAGCAAGAAATACTTGATCTTGCATATGAATATGATACTTATAATGTGATAAGCCCAAGTCCTCCTATCCGTGGCCTCTTTGCTTAAATAGTCTTCCTCCTCCATGACGGTTTAGGTCTCAAGCGTTGTGCAGGCCTGCTAGACTGTACTTCAAAATGATTATTCAGAGACTGTGGATGGGGCTCACAAGAATGCATGCACAGCATACATGAAGTCTTGTCTTTAATCCCCAATACCACTTAAACTGGGTTGTAGTAGCACCTGAATGTAATCCAAGCACTCAAGTGGCAGAAGCAGGAGAATCAGGGGTTCAAGGTCAGTGTATGCTCCCCCAAAATTTGAAGTCAGCTAAAGCTCCATGAGAACCTGTCTCCAAACTTACACCATTAGGTAGATGAGGAAATGGGGAGGATCTGGAAGGAGTTGGGGTGTGAAGAACTAAAATTCGAATGTATTCTTTTATTTAATTTTCATTTTCATTATCCATTTTATTTTCTTGCCATTGTGAAGAGAGCAGCAATAAACGTGGATGTTTAAGTATCTTTGTGGTTCCTTACAGTTCTTAGAAATATCACGGTATATAACCATCATAACAACCATTCAAGATAGATTTTTGTTTATTTTCTCTTTTGCCAGATGAGTACAGCATGTCACAAATTGGTTAGGAAAGTGCTACACTGGAAACACACACACACATGAGTAACATCATATCAATTGAACAGATCATATTTATGATTTAGGAACATACACATGTATATATAACAGCCATTAGTAAATAAAGAGACCATGAATTTTTAAAACAACAAGAATGGGTTTATGGAAGGGTTTGGTGGAAGAAAGGGGAAAGGGGAAATGATATAATTATAATCTTAAAAATAATAAAAAAGAAACTTTCAAAATTAGAGTATGAACCATTGCAGACTATGATCTGAAAAACCATGTCATGTACACTGTCAGGTCTCCATTCACCACGTCACTATATGGATGTGTCCATGAGGTAGGTCATTTCTTTATAATTTTCTACATTCAGGTTCTTAATATATAAACATATACCAAGAATATATAGCTGAAAATTTCAAAGACAGCATAGAATTTGTGTCCCTGCTATGGTTTCTTTCTACCAATATTCATATGTTGGATTATTAAATCCGGAGGTAACGATATAGTGGTCAGGCCTTTGAGATGTGGTGGGCGACATGTGCAGAAGATCCATGAATGGTATCAGAACTCCTCTGAAAGAGGCCTTGAACACATATATACTTATTTTGGAATCTATTTTCAATGAAAGAACAAGAGAGAACAATAGTAATGTTTGAAAAGGGGTTTTTGTCTCCTCTGAGTCACTCCATTGAGTTCTTAGCTCTCTAACATATCACAAAGCATTTTCCACTGAGAAAGTGAAGTCCTCCCATCATTAAATTTATTAATCCCATTTGCAATTCATGCTACACTGATTTGATACTCATTTTTATTTTTTAAAAGATTTATTTAAATTTATATTGTTTATGGAATTTTGTCTGTATGTGTGTGTCTGGTACCTTTGGGAGACAGAAGTGTTTGATCCCCTGGAACTGGAGATACAGATGGTTATAAGCTGCCATGTGAGTGCTGGGGATTGAATCTGGGTGTCTCGAAAGAGCAACCAGTGCTCATAACCACTGAACAATCTTGACAGTTCCATTGAAACTCATTTTGCCAAAATTTGGACATCTTACTGTTGATAGAGTGCTGTTTTTCTTTTTGTGTTACAGTATTAAAGACAGGCTCTCATTCTGCAGCTCATACAGTTTGTAAACTTTCTGAACCTCCGACCTCAGCCTCCTTAATGCTGGGATTCAAAATGTTGCCCTCATGCCCAGTTGCAGTTGGTGGCATTCCAGGTGTTCTGCCTTAGACTATCCTTTGTCCTCAGTCCCTTTCAGATGCCTACTTGTTCTTGAGGCTTCAACTCCTCCGTTGGTGAACATCTAAAACTTTATCTACCTCTTTGGGAAGTATAAAGGTTTCAAGACATCTCCCTGGAAAAAGGCCCATACCTGTGTATCCTCTCAACATTATAACTGACTTTTAAGGTCCTCACATGTCACTGTAAGTTCACACACATGGATGCTTGTTAAGATATTTCTGCCTTAGAGGGGTTGTGATCTGTGTATATTATGCGGATTCAGACAGTTGGAATTTCATTGATTCTTAAATTTGATTCGTTTTAACAGAATCAAGGTTTGAAATTTTCTAAAAAGAATTATGAAATCAATCTCATACTTTCCTGGCTTCTTACTTTGTTTGTAGCTCCTGATCTCATTGCCCAGTACTGAAAGGATTGGATTGGTGGTTTGCTAAGTCTCCAGAATGAAATCTGCTATCCCTGGATCTCTTACGGTTTTCAGGGCACTCTGAAGGAGCAGCCAGGTCTTTCTCTTCTGTGCTCAACTTGGGACCATGTCGATTTGTTCTATTACGGCTCTAAATGAGGAAGTAAGCACATTCTCTTAATTTAAACCAATCTCTTTTGGACGAATGCAATTCTGTCATGAGGATAATTCCCTGTGCTTCAGAGTTCCAACCCCTTCTTCGCATAACCAATTTCCTTATAATTGACAAAAAGGGGGCAGACAATTGACAAGGGTATCCATTGAGTTCCCTTTAATCTCTACAATGATATCTTCATGAAGTCTTTCCAATTCTCAGTTGCTCCATACTCTGATGGCATCCATTCTGAAGTCCATGACTTGAAAAATGAATTTAATCTCTCAGCTCATCAGGTTCCAAGTCTGTTCTCCATCCCCTGCTAGACTTGACCCTCCTGTCATACACTGCCTGCCTTTCTTGTCCACTGAATTTCAGTCACCTTCTCCATTCATCCCCTTGTTTAGGTTGCCTACCATTATCCTCTGCTCTGGGGCTATTTTATGTCTCATGGTTGCACACCCATAGCAGGTCATCTGGCTCTTCACATCAGCTGCCTGTAATTTCTAATCTGTACATGGGAGAACATCTGGGGTCATCTATTTCAGGTAGCAGCTAATGAGGGGTTGACTTACAAACAGATACACCCTGCTTTTAGAATCATCCCTTGTTAGTGAGAGGAAACTCCGAGAGATGGTACCCAGTTAGCAAATTAGACTCAGAAAGATGAGTCAGTTAGCAAATTAGACTTAATTCTAACCCATCTTCTTGCTCAATAAACCTTTGTGAAAACACGCCCGTCTTTACCCGTAAGATAGTGAAATGTGTTTGGGATGAGTACAGAAGTAACTAGATTCTTCTACTTTTCTTCCTGGTCTCTTACCCTCTTTTCTCTTTTTCATCTCTCCAAATGTTCCATGACAGCTTATGGATAATATCACTTCATTAGTCCATTCAACCTACACAAACCTTGAGACATTATTTTATTAAACTTCCCATTCTTTTCATTCCTTTGTCCCAACCTCTATCCCTACCCTGTCTCTCTGTTTTCCCCCTTTTCTATCATAGTTTAATTTATTCACCATAAAATTATTTTAAATACACAACTGAATGACTTTTAAATAAATTGTCAGTTAAGTTAAGTGTCAACCCATATGCACACTTAGAAGATTGTCATTTGGCTGCCCTCTATCACAAGTTACCCACTATTCTGTGCATTTCTTAACACTAGAATCATACATCCTAGCTTGTGTCTGATGGTTACTGTTCAGTGTGGTTTTGATATTCATTCACATTTTAAACTCTATCAGCACTTGATTTTTATTTTTATTTTTTGTTTGTTTTTTGTTTTTTAGTTTTTTAAAATTTATTTATTTATTTATAAAAATTTCCACTTCCTCCCCTCCTCCCAATACCCTCGCACTCCCCCCCACTCCCTCTCCTCCTCCTTCTCCAGTCCTAAGAGCAGTCAAGGTTTCCTGCCCTGTGGGAAGTTTAAGTTCCTCCCCCCTCCCTCCAGGTCTAGGGGGTGAGCATCCAAACAGACTAGGGTCCCAAAAAGCCAGTCCATGCAGACGAAACAAGACCCAGTGCCATTGTCAATGGCTTCTCAGTCAGCCCCCATGTCAGTCACATTCAGAGAATCCGGTTTGACCACATGATGCAAGCCTAGACTACTATATCCAGCCAAGCTATCATTCACTATCAATGGAGAAAACAAAATATTCCAGGATAAAAACAAATTTAAACAATACGTTGCCACAAATCCAGCCTTACAGAAAGTAATAGAAGGAAAATCACAACCCAAGGAATCCAACATTGCCAACACTGCCTACAATAACTCAGACATCTAGTGACCCTTTACAAGCACAATTCAAAGAAGGGAAACACACAAACTCTACTACACACACACACACACACACACACACACACACACAAAATAACCGGAGTCAACAACCACTGGTCATTAATATCACTCAATATTAATGGACTCAACTCACCTATAAAAAGGCACAGATTAAGAGATTGGATACGAAAACAGGATCCAACATTCTGCTGTTTACAAGAAACACACCTCAACCACAAAGACAGACATCTACTCAGAGTAAAGGGTTGGGAAAAGGTTTTTCAAGCAAACGGACATAGAAACAAGCCGATGTGGCCATTCTAATTTCCAACAAAATTGACTTCAAACTAAAATCAATCAGAAGAGATGGAGATGAACATTTTATACTCATAACAGGAACAATTCATCAGGAGGAAGTCTCAATTCTGAATATCTATGCCCCTAATATAAAAGCACCCACTTATGTAAAAGAAAAACTTCTAGAACTCAAGGCAGCCATCAAACCACACACACTAATAGTAGGAGACTTCAACACACCTCTCTCACCAATGGACAGGCCAATCAGACAGAAACCTAACAGAGAAATAAGAGAATTAATAGAGGTAATGAATCAAATGGACTTAACAGACATCTATAGAACATTCCACCCAAATAGGAAAGAATATACCTTCTTCTCTGCAGCTCATGGAACCTTCTTGAAAATTGACCACATACTCAGTAACAAAGCAAACTTACACAGATACAAAAAAATATTAATAACCACCTGTGTCTTGTCGGATCACCATGGAATAAAGTTAGAATTCAACAACAATTCTAAACCCAGAAAGCCTACAAACTCTTGGAAGCCGAGTAGCACTTGATTTTTAAAGACAGAATCATATCACAATATATGAAGCTACATAATAAAACAACAGTTTGTTCATTTCTTAATCTGCTGGTGGATATTTGTATTGGTTTACCTTTTAGCTTTTGGAAATACTACTGCTTCACACATTCATGTATAGATTTTTGTTTGAACACTATTGAGCATACCTTTTGGTATATAGTTAGGAATGGAATTGTTGAATCATATGATTAACGTATGTTTAACTTTTAAGGAACCATCAAACTACTTTTCCTAATAGCTACACAAATTTGTATCCGCACCACCAGAATATGATGATTCTAATTTCTGCAGAGTCTTAACAACATGTGGTTTCATGTGTCTTTTGATTATAGACCTTCTAATGAGTGTGACATAAAAGAACTATAACAAGAATTTGGAAACCTCTGATGTCAATTTGTGTGTGTGTATGTGTGTGTGTGTGTGTGTGTGTGTGTGTGTTTTCCGGGAGGAGAGTCACATTAAATAATCGTTTTTCTAGGCTGGAGGTGTAGCTCAGTTGGTAGAGTGCTTACCTTGCACAAATGAAGTCCTGGGTTCAATCCCCAGCACCACATTAACAGGTTATGTGGCAAATGCTTATAATCCTTGCTCTAAGGAGATAGAAGCAGGAGGTTCTGGAGTTATAGGTCATCGTTGCCTACAGGTTGAGTTTGTGACCATCCTAGGATTCTTGAAATCCTGTTTCAAAAATTACTGGTCTGTCAGTCAATCAATCAATCAAACAATCAAACAAGAAAATACTTTCTGAGGTCAGTGTAATGAACATTTTCCCTCTATTCATTTTGTTAGATTCTCAGTTCAGACCTTAGTTTTTGTGTTTCAAGTTGACATATGCAAGCATTAAGAGTTAAAGGTCTATTCTCATATTTTAGCATATACATATCCTTTCCCCACATGATTCATTGCAAAGTCTATCAGCTCTCCAATGTTTATTTTTTGCTCTTTTATACAAAGTCAGTTGCCCCAAAAGCACAGAAAATAAAAGCAAAAGTAGCCAAATAAGATTTTATTGAAGTAAAAAGCTGTTGCTGGGTTTAAACAGAATTCTCAAAAGAGAAAGTTCAAATGCCTCAGAAATACTTAAAGGATTATTCAACATCCTTACTTATCAGTGGAATGCAAATCAAAACTACACCTTTTAGAATGACTAAGATAATAAATCAAGTGACAGCTCATGCTGACGAGGTTGTGGAATAAGGAAAACACTCATCCATTGCTGGTGGGCGTGAAAACTTGTACAGCCATTATGGAAATCATAATGGTTTATGGTTTCTCATGAAGATGGGAATGAATTTACTTCAAGACCAAGCTATACCACTTTTGGGCAAATTCCCAAAGGCCTCTTCATTCTACCAGAATGACACTTTCTCAACCATGTACATTACTGCTCTATTCACACTTTCCAGAAACTGGAAACAGCCTAGATTGTCTCTCAACAGATTAATGGATAAAGAAAATGTGATAATTTGCAAAATGGAATATTACTCAGCTATTAAATTAAATTATTCAACAATTAAATGACATCATGAAGTTCACAGGTAAATAGATGAAACTAGAAAAATCATAGTGAGTAGGGCATGTAAGACCCAGAAAGACAACTATGGTGTGTATTTGTTTTTATATGGATATTAGCTGTTAGAGTCATTAATAACCAAGCTACAACCTGTAGAACTATAGAGATTAGGTAAAGTGGTGGGAATTGGGAGTAAGGGATGGAAAATAGATCTTGTTATAAAATGAAAATAGAATAGACAGTTGTAGATGGATCAAGGGTACTGGATGGGAGGTTTAAGAGAGAAGAGGAACAGAGAAGTGGGCAAAGAACACAATACTGGGAGTAATAGCTAAAATTATGTGTCATTCAAGGAGTAGTATGGAAACCTAATACAGTGGAATCATCCTAAATTATATATTTATATGAAATCAATATAAATTACATCATCAAATAATGGAGGATACAGCACCCCAAATGACCACCTTTTGTTAGTCAATGAAAATTCCTGTACCGGGATTGTATTGCATCTAATTGAGTTGTTGCCTAAACCAGTCTTATGAGAAGACCTAAACAACCCAGGATATTGCTAAGATTATAACTATAGACTGCTGTCCAAAAACTGATGGTAAGCACACGTTGCTGAAGACAACACCTACAGAATCTATTGAACAGGGATAAGTCCAACTGATGCCTATATAGAGCCTTCACTCCTACGTGATAGCGTCATTGGTATAGGAAGGTACTCTGTAGGCTGCCAGAAGAGAAATGCAAACACCAAGCAATCCACAGACCTTTTAATCTATAGTGGAGTCCTAGCTGCAAAATATGCTAGGGAAATGGTAACACAAAGAAGCATGTAGGAGTACTGAACCAGAATCTGATTTGACTTAAGGCAACGAATCGGAATCCATGTCCAACACTGGTTGGGTGACCCAGAACCTGAGAGTAAATTGTCCAGGAACCAAGTTTGAAACCAAATGCTACTGTTTTTTTTTTAAGTAGCGATAAAATGACTTCTAATGACATTTTACTATACTCATAGATCCGCACCTTGCTCAGTCATCATCAGAGAGTCTTCCGCCTGCAGCAGACGGGAACACATATAGAGACTCATAGTCAGACAATGTGCAGAGTGAGAGGCCTTTAAAAACTGAGATGTAAATGGGAAGACTCCATCAAACACCTCCCTTTAGGGCTCAGGGAATCCCACAGAAGCGGAGATGGAAAGGGTGTAAAAGACAGAAGGGGTGGAGGACACCAATAAATCAAGGCTCTAGAAATCAACATCATTGAAGCTCATATGAACTCATAGAGACTCAACCAGTATGCCTAGGGTTGGAACAAGTCTGCACCAGGTCCTTTGTGTATATATGATCGTTTTCAATTAAGTATTTTTATGGGGCTCCTTTGTGAATGATTTTTATGCCTCCTCTTGGGCTCTTTTCCTTCTGTTGGTTTGTCTTTTCCAGCTCTGATGTATTAATTTTTGCTTTATCTTATTATAGCATGTCTTATTTTATTAGTATCCCTTGGAAACCTGTATGCTTTATATAATGAGAAACCAAAAGGGAGTGGGTCCAGATAGAAGTCAAGTGGGGAGGAACTTGGAGGAGAAGAGAGAGGGGAAACCACAGTCAAGATATACTATGTGATAAAAAAAATCTATTTTCAATAAAAGGAAGGAAAAAACTTGCTTTTGTGCAGAAGACCATAGATAGCATGCTAAGTAGAAGTAAATGATGTTGGAAATATAATGTAACCAAGAAAAATATGAAAGGAGTACTGGTGACTTGCTTAAAAATGGTGTTCAAGGAAAAAAATCTCTCGGATATTGACACAAGAAGAAATAAATTAAAGAGATAAGATTACAAACAATGAATTATCCTTGGATGTCAGGTGGAAAAGATGGCAGGTAAACAAACCCAGATTTAGGCATAGGCTTCAGATGTTTGAGAAACATCTGCAAGTTCTTTCTTTGCAAGAAAATTAGCATGGACAAGGAGGAGAGAGCCGAGGGACTTGTAGGATATTGCAAAGTGCTGAGTGTGATCCAACATGAAGAGTACCTTTTACATATGCCTCACCCTGGCTCACAGAGAATGCTTCCATTATTGGACACATGTTCCTTTCTATTTGGTGGATATTCTTTCAAATGATCTCCATGATCATTTTTTGAATTATTTCAGCTTAAAGTCTGATGGCTATCTTCTAGTGGAGGTTCACTACTCAAATTTGTCTCTTGAATCGAAAGCTGCTGACTGACTCTATAACCAGTATATTCCATAACACTAATGATATCTAGTTTGTGTGTTAGAATTTTCATATCTGTGACAAAATATTGAACATAAAACCTGAAGAGAAGAAAGGATCTCTTTGGCACACAAAAGCTTTGGCTCATCATGGTAAGGACTGTGAGCTTAGCAGAGCACAGCAGCTTGAGTCATGCAGCCAGAAAGCACACACAAAGAATGCCTAGATTAGTTGAATTTATCATTCTCCCACTTTTCTTGCCCTTGGACCCCCAGCCTAGAATAGTACTGCTTATGTCCATGATGGGTCACATGTACCTTTACTTAATTCTACCTGGAAACACCTTCACAGATCTACTCAAAGGTGTGATTACTAAGCTAGATGTTTATCAATCATGGTAGGAACTTGTTTTTCCATGACTGAGCTACAAGTAATAGCTCTGTGTGTGTGTGTGTGTGTGTGTGTGTGTGTGTGTGTGTGTGTGTGTGTGTATACACTCCTGAGCCATGCATATGGAGTTTGGAGGACAACTTGGATGAATCTTTCTTTCCCTCTATCAGGTTGTCCATGAGGTCAGTACTTCAAATGCCTTTTCCCATTAAACCATTTTTTTTCAGTTTACTTATTGCTACATTTATTTACATTTGAAATTTGCATATTGTTCTGAAACTCCTGACACAGTTAAATATTTTTGTTTGTTTGATATAACTATCATTCTTAAGAAAGTAAAAAGCCAAAAGGTGTTTCTTTTTTTGAAGACTGACTTTTTTGATTGTCAAATAAAGGCTATTTCCTTTGTATTGTGCCAATTTAATTAATTGCTTAATTAAATCCATCCAAACTGAACTCTTCCATTTTATCCTTTAGCTTTCTGACTAGATAGCATTATAAGTACTGCCCATTAACATACAGTGACCTACTAAGAAAATATATGATATAATTTAAAAAAAAAACTCTGTATGAAATGCAGGATTGCATATGATGTATATGGGGAAATTTGGAAGGAGAAGTTGGAGGTAGATATGATCATATGACATTGTATTCTAGTATGAAGTTCTTGAGAATAATGAAAAATAAAAATATACAAAATCATTAAAATACATAGATATATAGATATAAAACAATAAACAGCAGGAAAACCAAGATAATCCTCCCTCCAAAAAGAGGCCTTTCAAGACATCATAAACAAAGAAAAGATAAACATCTCTCCTCATGGGCAGATACAGGGTAAGTTAAGAGAATACTCAAAGTGTGGTCTTGCATTTAACATTTTCTTCATGGTTATGTTTCTTTTTCTATGATATGTGGAATTTTTTTAAAATTAATTAATTTTTTATTAAAACTTTATTAAAAATTTCCACCTCTTCCCTGCCTCCCTTTTCCCTCCCACCTCACCCTCCCTCTCGAGTCTTAAGAGCAGTCAGGGTTCCCTGCCCCATGGGAAGTCCAAGGTCCTCCCCACTCCATACAGGTCTATAAAGGTGAGCATCCAAACAAACCAGGCTCCCACAAAGTCAGTCCATGCAGTAGAATAAAATCCCAGTGTCATTGTCCTTGGCTTCTCAGTCAGCCTTCATTGCCAGTCACGTTCAGAGTGTCTATTTTGAGAACATGCTCCATCACTCCAGGTCCAGCTGGCCTTGGAGAGCTCCCATTAGATCAGTCCCACCATCTCAGTGGGTGGACGCAACCCTCGTGATCCTGACTTGCTTGCTCACATTCTCCCTCTATCTGCTCATTATTTGGACCTTGGGAGCTAAGTCCAGTGCTCCAATGTGAGTCTCTGTCTCTATCTCCATCCATTGCCAGATGAAGGTTCTATGGTGATATGCAAAATATTCATCAGTATGGCTATGGGACAAGGCCAGTTCAGGCACCCTCTTCTCTGCTGCCCAGGGAACGATCTGGGGACCTCTTCTTGGACCTGGGAACCCCTCTAGAATCAAGTCTCTTGCAAACCCTAAAATGGCTCCCTTAGTTGAGATATTTAATTCTCTGCTCCCATATCCACCCTTCCTCCATCCCACCCATCCCATTCCCCCAAGCTCTCCCGAATCCTCCCCTTCTTCCTCCTCTATACCCATCTCCCCTTACATCCACACCCCCTACCCATGCACCCAAGTTTGCCTGGCAATCTTGTCTACTTCCAGTATCCAGGAGGATAACTATATGATTTTCTTCTGGTTCACCTTCTTATTTGGCTTCTCTAGGATCACAAATTATAGGCTAATTATTATATTATGGCTAGAATCCACTGATGAGTGAGTGCTTACCATATTCCTCTTTTTGGGTCTGGGTTACCTCACTCAGTAAAGCGTTTTCTATGTCCATCCATTTGCATGCAAAATTCAAGATGTCATTATTTTTTACCGCTGAGTAAAACTCTAATGTGTATATGTTCCACACCTTCTTTAGCCATTCTTCTATTGAGGGACACCTAGGTTGTTTCCAGGTTCTGCCTATTATAAATTGTGTTGCTATGAACATAGTTGAAAAAAATGCTTTTGTAGTATGATAGGGCATCTCTTGGGTATATTCCCAAGAGAGGAATTGCTGGGTCCTGAGGAAGGTTGGCTACCAGTTTCCTGAGAAACCGCCACACTGATTTCCACAGTGGCTGCACAAGTTTGCATTCCCACCAACAATGGATGAGTGTTCCCCTCATTCCACATCCTCTCCAGCATAGGCTATCATTGGTGTTTTTGAGTTTAGCTATTCTGACAGGTGTAAGATGGTATCTCAAAGTGGTTTTGATTTGCATTTCCCTTATTGCTAAGGAGGGTGAGCATGACCTTAAGTATCTTCTGGCCATTCGAAGTTCATCTGTTGTGAATTCTCTGTTCAGTTCAGTACCCCATTTTTTAATTGGGTTAATTAGAGTTTTAGTGTCTAGTTTCTTGAGTTCTTTGTATATTTTGGAGATCAGACCTTTGTCTGATGAGGGGTTATCATTGGTGTTCTTGACTTTAGCTATTCTGACAGGTGTAAGATGGTATCTCAAAGTGGTTTTGATTTGCATTTCCCTTATTGCTAAGGAGGTTGAGCATGACCTTAAGTATCTTCTGGCCATTCGAAGTTCATCTGTTGTGAATTCTCTGTTCAGATCAGTACCCCATTTTTTAATTGGGTTAATTAGAGTTTTAGTGTCTAGTTTCTTGAGTTCTTTGTATATTTTGGAGATCAGACCTTTGTCTGATGAGGGGTTGGTGAAGATCTTCTCCCAGTCAGAAGGCAGCCTTTTTGTCTTAGTGACAGTGTCCTTTCCTTACAGAAGCTTCTCAGTTTCGGTAGGTCCCATTTATTCATTGTTTCTCTTATTGTCTGTGCTACTGGGGTCCTACTTAGGAAGTGGTCTCCTGTGCCTATATCTTGTAGACTACTTCCCACTTTCTCTTCTATCAGGTTCAAAGTTGACAGATTAATGTTGAGGTCTTTAATCCATTTGGACTTGAGTTTTGTGCACGGTGATAGACATGGATCTACTTTCATTCTTCTACAGGTTGACATCCAGTTATGCCAGCACCATTTGTTAAAGATGCTTTCCTTCTTCTATTGTATACCTTTAGCTCCCTTGTCGAAAATTAGGTGTTCATAGGTTTGTGGGTTAATATCCGGGTCTTCTATTCGATTTCATAGGTCGACTTCTCTGTTCTTATGCCAATACCAAGCTGTTTTCAATACTGTCGCTCTGTAATAGAGTTTGAAGTCAGGGATGGTAATGCCTCCAGAAGTTCCTTTATTGTCTAAGATTGTTTTGGCTATCCTGGGTTTTTTGTTTTGCCATATAAACTTGATTATTGTTCTTTCAAGGTCTCCTTTAGTAATGTGGCAGGATACAAGATCAACTCCAAAGAATCGGTTGCCCTCCTATACACGAAGGATAAAGAAGCAGAGAGGGAAATCAGAGAAACTTCACCTTTCATGATAGCCACAAATAGCATAAAATATCTTGGGGTTACTCTACCCAAGGAAGTGAAAAACCTATTTGACAAGAACTTTAAGTCTTTGAAGAAGGAAATTGAGGAGGATACCAGAAAATGGAAAGACCTCCCCTGCTCTTGGATTGGGAGAATCAACATAGTAAAAATGGCAATTCTACCAAAAGCAATCTATAGATTCAATGCAATCCCCATCAAAATCCCATCAAACTTCTTCACAGACCTTGACTGTGACAGATTTTTGTATGTTGAACCATCCCTGCATCTCTGGAATGAAGCCAGCTTGATCACAGTTAATAATTTTTTTTGTTGAGTTCTTGGCTTCTGGAGATTGGCATGTGATTATCTCTTTCTTGTTTGGGTCTTTGGTTTAAGTATCAGAATAACTGTAGTCTCATAAAAAGGATTTGGCAATATTTCTCCTGTTTTTATTGTGTGGAACAATTTGAGGAGTACAGATATTAGCGCTTCATTGAAGTTCTGGTACAATTCTGTGCTGAAACCATCGGGCTGTGGTTTTGTTTTTTTTTCTTGGTGGCCTTTGATGACTGCTTCTATTCCCTTACAGGTTATAGGTCTATTTCAATTGTTCATATGGTCTTGTTTTAATTTTCGTATGTGGCAGCTCTCCAAAAAATTGTCTATTTCTTTTACATTTTCCATTTTGTTCATAGTAGCATTATTTGAAATAGCCAAAACCTGGAAACAATCTTGATGTCCTTCAACTGAAGAACTGATAAAGAGAATGTGGGACATTTACACAATGGAGTATTACTTGGCTAATAAAATCACAATGACTTCATGAAATTTTCAGGTAAATGTATGGAAGTATAAAAAATCTTTCTGAGTGAGGTGAGCCAGACTCAGAAAGACAAACATGGTATGTACTCATTCATAAGTCTATATAAGTGGTAAAGGACTTGATCATCAATAGCCACAGAGAGGCTAGATATGAAAGAGGGCCCAAAGATGCGTGCCTGGATTTCCCTAGGAAGGAGAAATAAAAGAGATCTCCTGGGTGAACTAGGAATGAGAGTTGCAGAATGGCAGGATGGGAACTTGAGGGAGCAGGTTTGGAGGGCTGCACATGGGAAGCAGGATGGATATAGGAGGGAGCTGGAGGAATAACAAAAGAGATATATTGATGGGAAACATTTCAGGAGTTAGGGAGAAACTGGTGCCAGGGAAACTCCCAGAAATCCATAAGAATGACCCCACTTAAGAGTTAGTGGAGAGGGTGCCTGAACTGGCTATCTGCTGTAATCAGATTGGTGATTATCCTAATTATCATCAGAGAGCCTTTATGCACTAGCTGATGGAAGTAGATGCAGAGATGCAGAGATTCATAGCTAAGCACTGGGCCTAGTTCTGGGAGTCCCCCTGAAGAAAGAAAGGAGGAATATATGAGACAAATCAAGGTCATGATGGGGGAACCCACAGAGACCATTGACCTGAGCTCATGGGAGCACATCGACTCTGGACCAACACTTAGGACCAATTTGCATGGAACTGATTTAGGCCTTTTGTATGCATGTGATAATTTTGTAGATTGGTGTGTTTGTAAGACTTCCCCAGGGAGCTCTGAACCTGTCCCTAGTACTTGGCTGGCTTTTGTGAACCTGTTGCTCATAGTGGATTACCTTTCCCAACTTTGATGCAGGGGGGAGGAGCTGAGCCTTAACTCAACTTGATGTGTCATACTTTGTTCGAGCCCATGAGAGCCTGCCCTTTTCTGAACGAAAAAGTAGGAGGGCAGAATGGGGAGGCAGTAGGTGAGTCAAGGGAGAAAATGGGATTAGAGGAGGGAGGGGAAACTACAGTCAGTATGTATAATAATGAAAAATGTTAATAAAATTAAATTAAACTAAAAAAGAAAATGGTCCCAAAAGGAGTGACATTATTAGGAAATGAGGCTTTGTTGGAGTAGGTGTGGCCATGCTGGAGGATGTGTGTCACTGTGGGGGTGGACTGTGATGTCTCCTATGCTTAAGCTACTCTACCAGTGAGACAGTCTGCTTCCTGTTTCCTGCATCTCAACAGTTTCAGAGGTTTCATCCATTATCATCATGGCAGGAAGCATAGCAGTACTCAGGCAGGCGTGGTGCTGGAGAAGGACCTGAGAGTTCTACATCTTGATCTGCAGGCAGAAGAAGTAACTGTGTCCTTAGGCCTAACTTGAGCAAAAGAAACTTCAAAGCCTGCCTTCACAATGACACACTTCCTCCAATAAGACCACACCTACATTATCAATGCCAAACCTCCTAATAGTGCCATTCTCTGGGAGCCAAGCAATAACACACATGGGTCTTTGGGGACAATTCCTATTCAAACCACCATAGGAAATATCATCTCTTTTGACAGTAATATTTTAAGATGAATGAATATTCTATTCTTCTTGAATTATAAAGATAAATAATAAAATTATTTCCCTGCAGAGATCAGAACATCTTTTGCTTTTGCCTTTCTTTCTTTCTTCTTTCTTTCTTTCTTTCTTTCTTTCTTTCTTTCTTTCTTTCTTTCTTTCTTTCCTTCTTCTTTTATTTTCTTTTTTTAAGACAGGTTTTCTCTGTAGCTTTGGAGCCTATACTGGAACTCACTCTGTGGACCAGGCTGGTCTCAAACTCACAGAGATCCACCTACCTCTGTCTCTCAAGTGCTGGGATTAAAGGTGCATGCCACCACCATCCGGCCACCTTTTATTTTAAACCTTGATCAGGACTCATTTCATCTACTGTTTGCTGTTGTTCTTCATAGTTTAATTTTGGAAGTGTTGTGTCCTATTGTTCCTCAGTTCTGTCTTAAAGAAGTTATCCTGTCTAGCTTCCCAAAATGTGTTTTGACTTACAGGCACCTTGACAAATTTCTTTATCAAGAGAAAATAGAGTTCTAAGGTAGAATCATGTTTTCCAATAAGTGATCGATCATTCAGTTTTAAATGAAAAACTGTTGCTATTGTGCCCACTAACTCTGAATGTGCATTGTTTGAGTTTGAGACTGGACCGGGTAAAGACGGTAAAGACAGTGGTTATGTAACACTTATGGATTTATTTTTTAATCAGGATTTTTTTTTTATAAGAATATCTTGGGAGGCGGGTGGATACATTCTCTGAACCTGCTGTAAAATGCGACACACGGTACAGCATAGCGGAAGGATCTAGAGACAATTCAGCTGACCTCTGAGGAGCCAATCAGAATTCTCCAACGGCTGCTTTAAATAGGAAAAGGAGCCGTTGCTGGTGGCAGTTGCCATGAAGCCTCTAGCGTCCCCCACGACTCTAGAGAACAAATCTTGACGAATGAGTGACTGTTACTGTTGAGGACACTGAAAGTCAGAGGATTTAACGGATCCTCGCTCATAGGTAAGCTACAGTAGTCTCTTTAAATAAGTTAAACTGGAGTTAAATGGCCAAGGCATAGGGATTTCTCTATGTTCTTCGTGAACAAACCATCAGTTGTTCTGAATTGATCGTGTGTGGCATGTGTTTCTTTCGAGGTGGCAGTTTCTGAGGAGATAGCGGTTTCTCCTAAGGTGGTGCTAGCTTCAATTATGTGACTAGCTATTTCCTACTCTTTCATTAAAGTTCTCCATACATCCTTCCTCCTCCTCTTCAAAGATTTATATTTCTGAGAAGAACTTGGGGGCGTTTCCACAGCTCCGTAACGAGGATTGGGAATTTTTCTTCAACCCGGGATAATGCACTGAGATATCTTTTATATGTGAGTCCTTTAAAACTGTAAGGACTGAACTGAGTATATATATATGCTTTTCTTTCTACAATAATCATTTTAACTTGGTTTTCACGTCTGAAGAGCAAGTAAATGCTCATGTACCTATGTATCATAACTGTGAAAGATGAGTGTGATTTTCATTTCGTAGAATGAGCTCTGGAACTTTGGAAATGTACTGGAACTTTGTCAGACACTCTTGCTATGCAACAACTCACTGACCTTTATGATCCTTTATTCTGTATTCATAGTGGTGGTATTACAGTTGCGTATCTCAGAACATGGCCTATTATTATCCTTTAAATTATGAAATGATTTAAGCACACGAGAAAATATTCACCTAGTTTTGCCTTGCGTAGACAACTTAGGTATCTAAAAATTTACCAAAAAGAAGATCAGCATTGCTGAAATGATAAGTTAATTGCATATTTCATTTGAATTTGATGATTTATTCAAATAATATTGTCATTGTTATCCAAGATTCCTTTCAAGATACCTCAGTGAATTGAGTCATCATTTCTCTGTAGTCAATTCTAGGAGGACAATTCTTCAGTCTTCACTGGACTTTGAAAATTAACATATTTGAAGATTCTTAGAGATACTTCCCAAATCCCTGTCAATTTGGATATGTCTCACTTAAAATTTATTTATTATGTGCACAATACTGCATTTGGTTATGACACTTATACACATACACATACATATATGTATAAATATGTTTTAATACATATAATATATATGTAATAAAAGTAAAATGAGGACTGTTGGGTGGAGTAAAATATTGTAGAAAAAGTAAGATAAGTGAAGAACCAAAGAACATAATAAAGTCAATATAAGTAAGGAACCATTATATGTATATCATATATATTATATATTGCATATATGTGTGTGAATAGGTATTTAAGCTTAATACTGAATATGAGAAAACACATGTTATATTTGTCTTCTTTAAATTCTCAGCATCAAAGTGTAGCTGTTCCTTTTCCCTACACTGACCTCAGCATTTGTTCTTAGAGAAGGTATGATTTCAGTACGCTTTTGATGAACACATATTTAATGTTAATGGTTGAAATGCAGAACCCATGTATTGGCCATTTGTATTCCTGTGAGAACTGCCCAATGCATTTTTCATTTTTATTCGGTGATTCCTTTATTTGATGATTAAATATTGAGTTCTTTATAGAGTGTAGCTATTAAACATGTCAGATGTATAGTGGGAAAGCATTGTTGCCATTCCGATGTCTGCCTCTTCACAGTTACTTATTTCCTTTGCTTTGCAGAAGGTTGTTTATTTCACGCAATCTCACTCATCAATTCTTATTTTCTGAGATGTTTTCACAGTCTATTTTCAGAAAGGTTATGGTATAGTTATATCTTCAAATGTTCTCTTCATGTTTTGTTACAGAGATTTGAATGTGTCCCACCGTACATTAGGATCTTTGATCTATTTTGAATTAGTTTTGGAGGAGTGAGGGACAGGAATGAATGACCATTCATTTAGATCTAGTTAGCCAATTTTACCAAATCCATTTGTTGAAGCAGTTTTCCTCAATGTTTGGGTTTTGGGTTCTTTAGAAATATTAGTGGCTGAGGCTGTACAGTTTTATTTCTCCTTTCATGCATGTCATTTGAAATTGGTGTGTCTTCACATGTCACAAAGGTGACCAAATTTGGCAGGTCATGTATAGTGATATTTTGCTGAAGATCTAACAAATAAAGCTTGGCTGAAGATCAGAGTGCAATGCTAGCCACAGGAGTCAGTCATACAGGTGGTGGCACACACCTTCAATCCCAGCAGCCACACTAGTTAGCCTTAGAGGCCAGACAGTGGCAGCACATGCCTCTAATACCAACACTAGAGACGAATATAAGGCAGGATGAGACAGAAACTCACTCTCTTTTCAGTCTGAAGATTTTATACAGTTAAGAGCTCTCCAGTGCTTGACTTCTCTTGAATGTTCAGATAAACTTTATTAGGTAGATCATAAACTAAATATAACTATAGTCAAAGGCTATAATGGCATTTTTCTTCTTTAATCACAGTTAATTTGATGTCTTAGCATTTTCTGTTTCCAAGACAATGATGATGCTGTCACTTTTGTATAAATTTACCATTTCTTTTGTGATGGCTTATACACTATTGACATCAGGAGTCCGGAAGCTAGGTGACCAAAAGTGACTTCTGCTCACCTAGTCCTCATTTCTATTCACATATACATATTTATCTGTTCATAAATATGTAAAGGGGGTTGTTATGTGTTTGTTCATATACAAATAGACCTTAATACACTCAAAAACCAATTTCTTCTGCCTATAATTAGAGCAATCTAGAAGTGGCTGTTTTACTATTTATTTATTCTACAAATAGTTATCTATAGTGCCAACATTTGTTGCAAAGAAGACTCTGCATATCTGTCAAGTTTTCTAAATGTTTCTCACCCTTATGCAGGTTCATTAAGATGGACAACAAGAAAACAAACACACTCCTGGATCTTGCTATACATCAACTCCTGAGTAATGAGCCTGCAGCCATTCACGCTCTCAAGGAGATCCCAAAGGAACTTTTTGTTCCACTACTTTCTGCTGCCTTTAAGGGTGTGCATAAGAATATAGTGAAGGCAATGATACAGGTTTGGCCCTTTACTTGTCTCCATATCGGCACCTTAAGTGTGCAGGGACCCCATCGTGAACTCCTGACAGCCATGGTGAAATGTCTTCAGATCATACCTGTCCAGGACCCAGATTCTAGGTAAGACCCTGTATGATAGAGTCATGTTAAGACACAGGAGGTTACACCACAGCCTGCTACTCTTTCAAAGGTAATATGTGCACATAGTGATAAAGAATATGAGACTGTAAGTTCAATACCTGAGGTCACTTTGCACACAAGTGTCTTACAATATTGGATATGGAATGTATGTGACTGAGGGCACTGTTGACAGATTTGCATTATGGTGTTATTATTTCATTAAAAAAAGTCATGAGTACTAAGACTGCTGAGGATTGGTGGCAAATAAAAGAAAAATAGTGGGTGCTTTTCAGTGATAATTTTGTCTGTTGTTCACTGCTGTCTCCTCAATAAATGGGTAAAAGAAGACACTGACAGCAACGGTAAAGACTCGACCCTGTTTTGTCTCCACATTAGAAAATTAAGCATACAAGAAACACAGGGAACTGAAAGACATGATTGATGGTCTTCAGGTGTTACTGTCAAGAACTCAGCTTTTCAATAGTAATGTGTATAATACGTATATGGTAAGAGAGTGAAACATTATCCTGGAATCTGTTGTAAGAGAGGATCAGATAATCTCTCAAAGTTAGTTAAAAATGAATGCAGAAAATCAATGTAAGGGGGTTGGTACATCAGTTGAGGTTATCTTAAAAACTTTGATGTCTTATAGAGGGCTTTAATTTTGTAGTAGAGTTGAGTAATGCTCACCTGTTGACACACACATACATATATGTATATATATGCTCACCTGTTGACACATATACACACACATATATGTGTGTATGACATGTTTCATAGACAAATTTCAAGACATTATAAACGTTAATCGATTATAGAAAAGAGTAAAGGATGTGGTATTTGCATAACAAGGTTTTGCTGTTAGCCAACGTATGGAATGACAAAAAGAAAAACAAAGATGATTTTGTCACTACATGTTGTCATTGATGTTACTTGGTTATATTAATGTTTCTACCTCATAGTGTTCTATATTCTCTTTTCCCTACAGGAGCTCGAAACTGAGGATTCTAGATTTAAGGGAGGATTCTGGCTGCAAGATCATCTGCCCAGAGATCAGTGCTAAGTCACCTGCATGCTTGTTCTCCTGTGTTCACTCTGAGCACTCCATCTTGAAGATGGGGGCCCAGTATAGAAATGCAAGCTCAGAACCTGAGGTTCAACCCTCTAATCTGCCCATGGAATTAATAGTGAACATTTCCCTCAGAGGTGGTAATATCTTAAGAGAACGTGAATATTTGGCTCTGCTTCTGAATAAAGTGGAACAGAGTTCAGGTTCTTTGCACCTGTGCTGCCGAGATTTGGAAATCGATAAATTGAGTGTTTATAATAGAAACACCCTGAACCGTCTAGGTCTCAAATGCCTTGATCACCTGTCAGTATTTAAGGGTTCTCTGAGGGAGATTACCTACCTTCTTGCTCAGGTGGTGCACCTGAGAAAACTTTGTCTGTCTAAAGTCACTTGCAGTTCTTTGAATGGGAAAGTCTTTCAGAATTTTGTCTCACAGCTTAGGTTTATGGACCATCTTAATGAACTCAACTTTGATTCTTTCGACATCAGTGATCATCTTGAAACTGTCCTGAGGTAAGGGTATGTGGTTGATGCAGAATTTCCAATAGTATTCTGGTTTTAAGATTAGAGAGATAATTCTTAGATAGTCTCAAGATTCCCATAACCCTTTCTCCTTTTGCCTCAGTATGGGCTATGCTGGAAGTTTTAAAACAGCCATGGAATGGTATCTTTCTGTAATTGAGTAGAAAAATGGGATTACAAAAGAATAGTCAGGTGAGCATGTGTTGACACTGTGCTCATTCCAGAAACACGAATGTTAAAAGAAAAATGCAGCCCTCCTCTGGCCATTGAGAGATAAAGAGGTGGAATTGAAAGACTTTATGTTCTGGCACAGGTGGACAGATTCATATACCCATAGACTGTAATATCACATCATGAGGAAAATCTCTAAGGTTCAGGCCACGATTGGAGAGGCTGTCTGAAGAAGGACGCTTAAATTCCACGCTAGCTCAGAAATGAGTACAATAGAGAGTTATTTATTTAGGGGTAGACTCACAGATCAAAATCCTCTGCTGCAACAGGGAACAGCAACGGAATTCCACAGCCTGAAAAGAGGGTGAATGCTTGCTTCACATGACATAAATAGTCTAAGAGGCCACGCCCAAGTGGGCGGGTAACTTAAAGGCTACTTGCAGTAGGAATATCTACAACAGCAGGCTTTTATAGACTGGCCAAAAGGAGCTTCCAGTTGGTTGCTCCTTCTGTCCCCTCACTTCTGAGCAGGTGAACTAGCTCCCACTTTGGTTACATTGTAATTCCTAAGTAGATAGTATTTTCACTAAGTTTTTCACACAACTTTATAATATGTTATACATATTGTCAAGGTTAAAATGTTACTTTCCAGGGTGGTAAAGTATCTCTCACAGACCCACAACTAATTAAGTGTATGAAAGCTCACATAATTGGCTGCTGATGTACAAAACAGTTTGTTCTAGATTCACAGATAGAGTTCTCCTCTTCTAGTCCTCAGTTTTCAGAAATGCTTTTCTGTTTTCTCCCTGCAGAGTCCTCCCAACCAGTTTGGATTTCTTACATCTAACGTTCTGCGAACTTTCTTACAAAGATTTCAAGTTTTTAGCTGAGTGCCCTCAAGTCAAGCATTTAAAGCTGCTGAATATCAGCCACAATCCAATATGCTGGGAAGATTGTGAGCCCCTTATTAACCTCTTGAATTATGTTTCTGGCACCTTGCAACATCTGGAATTTAATCACTGCCTTTTAAGAGATTCTGCATTTTATGGTCTCATCCCAGCACTAACTCACTGTTCCCATCTCCAAGTGCTCAACTTTTTCTGTAATCCAGTTAGCATGTCCATGCTTATGAGACTCCTTGAGCACTTAACACCCTTGATGGAGCTTAAGCACGTGATTTATCCTATTCCTGTGCATTGCTATGGGCGATGGCAAATCCATGACAGTTTAGATTGGCAGAAACTGGCTAATGTGCAAGCACAATTGAAACAAATGGTACAAGAGGCAGGGAGGAGCGACATGACTTGGATTACTTATCCTGAATAAATTACTTATCCTGGATTACTTATCCAACACAGTTTCTTTATTTATTTAATTATTTAATTTCTTTAATTATTAAATGTTTCTTAAAAATTATGGTCAAACATAATTTCACCTTGATATGCTCCCTTTATATATTAAATGTTTTTCTCTTGACCCCATAGACTGAGTATATAAGGTCTTTAAATTGAAGCAAAATACACTTTAAGAATATGATATGTGGCTGATTTCTATAGAAAATAACTTGCAAGCAGAAGGAGGGATTTCAGAGAGTCTGTGTGTCTCTAGACTATTGTTCTTGGTAATTCTTCAGTTTTTCTTTATTTCATACTCATTTACCAAGGGTTGGTTTGAGATATTATTGTAGACAGCAAAAATGAACAAACAAACAAGACAAGGTTCCTTCTTAAAGCCACTCGGAGACTGAATATTTCTGTGGCTTATCTGTTTCTTCACAGTTTATTAGTGCATAGAATGATGTTGTTTTACCCTCTTGAACCCCATTTTATTTCCCTTGTTTTTGGTACATGTTCTGTTCAAGGCAAAGTGGACTCTATGATGTTCAATCTCTTCTCAGCAGAATTCAAGGTTTCCATGTTACCATCTTGGTGGTTTTCTCTCACATCTGTTTGATGTTTGCCTTCTGTCATTGTGCAAAATGCCTGACATAATAGACTCTAGTAAGGAAGAGAAGTTTGTTTCCCTGCTTTAGAAGTTTCACCACGCTTGTTTAATTGCACTGCTTTGGAACTTCAGCAAGGCAGAACATGGTAAAGAGTTTGTGGCGGAGGGTACCCTCTCAATTCACGAAGCATGGAACCAGAGAGCTGGAGCCTGAGTCCCTATACAACCTTCAGGAGTGGGACTATACTGATCTGCATCCTTGAATCAGCCTGCTCTAAAGTTTCTACCACCTGACCTGGAGCCATTCTTGAACTAGCCTATTCAAAATTTCATCCACCTGCCACGAACCATCAGATCGAGACAACCTTCTATTGTATTAGCTTAGGAAAACATTTAGGACACATGCATAACTCTTCCTTTGTGATATACATGATTTTGTTAGAATGTTCTGCTGCCAATTTTGTATTAGAGTTGCCACAATTGCTATAATATTGTATAGAGAATACGTACATGGAGTCCTTCATATTTGGCACTCCAAAATGTGATTACCATACAGACAAAAGCGTGTTTGTTTAAGATAGTATACAAAATCTACAAAAAAGAGGCATATAAATCCAACTAATTAGTAATGTATTTATGTTCTTAACATTTTGAAGTGGGAAAACACTGCATTGTAAGAACATAGCAAAAGTGTATAAAATTTGGTTTGCCCTTTCTTTTCCGATTATTAATCGATAGCGATTCAGTATTGATCGCTTATCGATCCCTATTAGCACCAGGTGGGACTCGAACCCGGGTCCTCTGGTACAAGAGCCTTAGGTGCTCTTAGCCGCTGTGCCACCGCTCAAGCTGCTTTTGGTTTGTTCTTGTCACATGCTGAAATGTCAACACCACTGCATTTTGATTACTTACTAAGGAAATAAAGCAAAAATAATCATTTTTGCAGTTTTTTGAAATAAATCTAGTAAAGAAAAAGCAAAAACAATAATGTGTCTGTATTGTTTCAGTTTATAAATGATAATATGCTGGATTTCAGATCAAACAAGAAAAAATAGAGTTAAAAGTTGAAGAATTTTGTTCATAGTTCTCACATATGGAGATAATATTGAACTTTATTTTAGAGATATAAAACATGAAAATGCACCTACGAAAGTAAAGTTTGTATGATTACATTTATATGATAGATTGCTGAAGATATTATAAAAAGCCACGTGCACTAGTCTGGTATATTATTTTTTTGAAATCCTATATATGTGATTTTATCAATAACATTGTTAAGAACATATGCAACATATATGTTAAAAATTATTGATTCAAATTCAGAAGGAACATGGCATAATCAAATTTCAAATCAGTTTGACCAAGGTATGGAAACACATGCCTTTAATCCCACTACCTGCTAGTCAGAGGCAGAGAGATTCCTGTGAGTTCAAGGCCAAGCTGTTCTACATAGTACCAACCATGGGGATATATTAAGACCTTGTCTCAAAACAATTAAATAGGAATACAATATTTGATTAACTCCTGTATTCATGTTTCAATATTTTTTAATTCATTTATTTATTTTTTATTACTTTATTACTTTATAAATAATACCAATCAAAATTTCCACTTCCTCCCCTTCTCCCATTTCCCTCCTTCTCTCCCACTCACCCTCACCCTCGCCCTCCAATCCTAAGAGAGGGCAGGGTACCCTGCCCTGTGGGAAGTCCAAGGACCTCCCCCCTCCATTCAGGTTTAGGAAGGTATGCATCCAAATAGACTAGGATCCCCAAAAGCCAGTACATGCAGTAGAGACAAATTCCAGTGCCATTATCGTTGGCTTCTCAGTCTACCCCAATTGTCAACCACATTCAGAGGGTCCGGTTTGATCCCATGCTCATTCAGTCCCAGTCCAGCTGGCCTTGGTGAGCTTCCTTTAGTTCAGGCACACTGCCTCAGTGGGTGGACAAACTCCTCGCAGTTCTGACTTTCTTGCTCATGTTCTCCCTCCTTCTGCTCTTCATCTGGACCTTGGGACCTTGGGAGTTCAGTCCAGTGCTCCCATGTGGGTCTCTGTCTCTATCTCCATCTGTCACCAGACGAAGGTTCTATGGTGATATTCAAGATAGTCAGTCATCAGTCTAACTATGGAACAAGGCCAGTTCAGGCACCTTCTCCTCCACTGTCCAGGGTCCTAGCTGGGGTCATTCCCGTGGACTCCTGGGAACCCCTCTTACTAACCTCAAAATTGCTCCCCCAATTAGGATATCTTCTTCCTTGCTCCCATATCCATCCTTCCTCCATTTCAGCCATCCCATTCCCCCAAGCTCTCCACAACTCTCCTCTTCTGTGGAGTAAGGGGAACACTCACCCATTGCTGGTGGGAATGAAAACTTGTGCAACCACTTGGAAATCAGTGTGGCAGTTTCTCAGAAAATTGGGAGTCAACCTACCTTAACATCCAGCAATACCACTCTTGGAAATATACGCAAAAGATGCCCAATCATACTAAAAGCATTTGTTCAACTATGTTCATAGCAACATTATTTGTAATAGCCGGAACCTGGAAACAACCTAGATGCCCCTCAATGGAAGAATGGATAAAGAAAGTGTGGCACATTTACACATTAGAGTATTACTCAGTGGTAAAAAAAAATGACATCTTGAATTTTGCATGCAAATGGATGAAAATAGAAAACACTATCCTGAGTGAGATAACCCAGACTCAAAAATACAAATATGGTATGTACTCACTCATTAGTGGATTCTAGCCATAAACAAAGAACATTGAGCTTATATTTCATGACCCTAGAAAAGCTAAGCAATAAGATGAACACAAAGAAAAACATATATAGATCCTCTGGGAAATTGGAAGCAGAAAAGATCGCCAGACAAAAGTTGGGAGCATGGGGGTGGAAGGGGGTGGTGGAAAGGGGAGAGACATTTGTTTATGCTTTTTAAAATTTACTTATTTATTTATTTATTTATAAAAATTTCCACTTCCTCTCCTCTTCCCAATACCCTCCCACTCCCCCCACTCCCTCTCCTCCTCCCTCTCCAGTCCTAAGAGCAGTCAGGGTTTCCTGCCCTGTGGGAAATTCAAGTTCCTCCCCTCTCCCTCCAGGTCCAGGAAGGTGAGCATCCAAACAGACTAGGATCCCAAAAAGCCAGTACATGCAGATGAAACAAATCCCAGTGCCATTGTCAATGGCTTCTCAGTCAGACCCCATATCAGCCAGATTCAGAGAATCCGGTTTGATCACATGCTCGTTCAGTCCCAGTCCAGCTGGCCTTGGTGAGCTCTCATTAGATCAGTCCCCTTGTATCAGTGGGTGAACGCATCCCTCGCGGTCCTGATTTCCTTGTTCATGTTCACCCTCCTTCTGCTCCTCATTTGGACCTTGGGGGCTCAGTCCAGTGCTCCAATGTGGGTCTCTGTCTCTCTCCATCCATTGTCAGATGAAGGTTCCCTCTGATCCTGACTTCCTTGCTCACATTCTCCCTCCTGCTGCTTCTCATTTGAACCTAGGGAGTTAAGTCCAGTGTTCCAATATGTGTCTCTGTCTCATCTCCATTCATCGCCAGATGAAGGTTCTATGGTGATATGCAAAATATTCATCAGTATGGTTATGGGCCAAGGCCAGTTCAGGCACCCTCTCCTCTGCTGCCCAGGGAACAATCTGGGGACCTCTCCTTGGTCCTGGGAACCCCTCTAGAATCAAGTCTCTTGCAAACCCTAAAATGGCTCCCTTAGTTGAGATATATACTTCCCTGCTCCCATATCCATCCTTCCTCCCTCCCCCCATTCCATTCCCCCAAGCTATCCACAATTCTCCCCTTCTCCCTTCTCTTTAACCATCTCCCCTTACTTCCACCCCCCCCATTTTTTAAAGAAAAAAAATCTTTTCTCATTTTACATACCAATCCAAGTTTCCACTCCCTAACCCCCTTCACCTTCTCCCCTGTCGTACCCCCATCCACTCCTCAGAGATGGTAAGTCTTCCCATGGGAAGTCAACAAATTCTAGCACATTGCTTTGAGACAGGATAAAAGCCATCCCCACTATATCTAGGCTGAGCGTGGTATCCCTCCAAAAAGATTGGATTCCAAAAAGCCAGTACAAGCTGTAGGAATAAATCCTGGTCTCTTTGCCCTGTGTCCCACAGACTGCCCCAGCCATACATCTGTCACCCACATTTAGAGGGCCTACTTTGGTCTCATTCTGGTCCCTCCGATTTAGGTTAGAGTAGGTGAGCTCCCATTAGCTCAGGTAAATGTCTCAATGGGTATCCCCATTATGGTCTTGACCCTTTTTTCCATATTGTCACTCCTCCCTCTCTTAGATTGGGCTTTGGATACTCAGCCCAGTGCTTAGCTGTAGATCTCTGCATCTGCTTTCATCAGATTGACTACAGTGCGAGACCAGTTCAAGCCCCCTCTCCACAATTACTTTAGGCGAATGTATTTCCTCTATCATATCTTCAACTACTATTCTCTCTTCCATCTCTTGCAATCTGATGGTTATGCTTGCATCTGTAGTTCCTGTTCATTTACCCAGATTTTCCATTTCCCAAATTCCCTTAGTTCTTTTTATTGACTACTTTGGTTTTCAAGTCTTGAACGGTTTGAACTGTTCATTTCACCTGTTTGTTTTTTTTCATGATTTTTCTTGCTTTTTTATGAGATTCATTGATTTCTTCCAATTTTTTTGTTTGTCTTTTCCTCCATTTCTTTAAGGGATTTTTTTTTGTTTTCTCTTCGAGTTTCTATAATATTCAGAAAGTTGTATTTAAGGACGTTTTATTCTGCTTCTTCTGGGTTAGGACGTTTAGGTCTTCCTTTTATAGGGCCACTAGATTCAGGTGTTTCCATATTGCTCTTTCAGTTGTTGAATATATTTTTGCCTTGGAACCCACCCATCTATTCCTCCAAGAGGTGCATGCAGGTGGGGCATGTGTCTTAGGTGGTCTCTCTTCCTCCAATTGCTGCAGGTAGGGCCTATGGCTTAGGTGGTCACTCTTCCTCTTGGAGTTGGTAGGGGCTGTGCTTCTGGTAGATGCTGATGAGGCTCTGCTGGCTCCTCTCCCGGTGCAGTCAGGGCCATAGCTCCAGTGGTTACAGGTGCAGTGGCAGATGATTGTAGGCATCGAGGGTGCTCTGAGGTCTCTGAGGTTTGGTGGTTGGAGGTGGGGAACAGGATATTTTTCCATGGGCAAGGACAGGGAGAGCAGAAGAGCATGGCTGTGCAGCTAGGAACTCAGACACTTACCTCTTTAGGGCCATCCAGGGCCAAGGCTCCAGAGGCCAGAGATGCGGTAAGGCATGGCTGCACGTGGCAGGTCCCTGGTGTCTAGCTGGGTGGAGATGGGGCACGGGATGTGCCTCTGTGGGCTACGGTCCAGAGAGCTGTACCCTCAGCCGTTGACCCAGACACTCACCTCTCCAGGGGCAGCCAGGGCCAAGGCTCAGGTGGTCAGAGATGTTGTAGGGGGGATGGCTGTGGGTGTGGGGAGACTGCTCCCAGGTCTTCTGGTAAATTTCTAAATACAAATCTACATCATATGACTGTGAGTGTTCAAGAGTTGTGGAGAGCATTCTTAGCATGGATAAAGTCATGAGTTTATTTTTCACCACTACAAAATAAATAAACAAACAAAATGTCTCTATTAGGAACTCATGGGTTTCAGTGGTGAACTAGAATCCACAGAAATGATTTATTTTTCAAGACACGATCTTAACATGATTTTAAACCCCAGATGACTTTATACTCAGTGTGTAGAAGAAGATTTTTTTCCATATCTATGTCCCATTCCAACTGATGGGATTAAAGGCTTGTATCACAATATTCTGCTTTTTTGTGATGCTAGGGGTTGTGCTGTGGGCTCTTCTGCATGGTAGTGAAGTATCTATCCAGTGAGCTACATCCTCTGGCCACCATAAAAATATTGTTGTACCACTGATCTTGATGAAACCATTGTCAGTGTTGGAAGGTGATATTGTTGATATGAGCCTTATTCTTGGCTTATTTTGTGATGTTTTCTGTGAACTAGTTAGTGGTTCCTAAAGGAACATTAGGAAGATGTGGGGGCGGGAGATCCAATTCCCTTATAAATCTAGGTAGTAAATACTCTTTCCCATGGATGAAGTTCATATGCAGAAACCAGTTCCTAGTTAGTTGGACAGAATGTTCTGAAGTACAAAGAAAATGGCTAATCAACAATCAAAAAATAATGAAAGTAATTTTTAGAACCAACATTGTGTTCAATACCAGCTACATGATGAAGAAATAACATCAACCTGGAGAGCCAAGTCAATTCCATTTTTAAGTCTGCTGCTGCCATGAACAGCAGAGAACCACATATGATCTCAATTATAAGCCTAAAAAGTCTCAAGATAGGCATGGAGGAGAATCTACATTTTCACAGAATCCAAAATGGGTAATGCTCAAAGGATAGTCTTTATCTGATTTCCAAAACATAGTCATGTCGGTTTTGTAATATTATGGGTGAAATATCTGTTTCAACTTTAGTAGGTCTCCCAATTTGGTTTCTTTTGTTGTGATAAACACCGTAATCAAAATCAACCCGGGTAGAAGGGGCTTATTACATCTTATAGGTTACTTTTGATCATTGAGGGAAATCAAATCAGGAACTTTCTAGTTTGGTCTCTCTCTGTCTCTTCCTCAGCCATCTTTCTTATACAACTCAGCATCACTTTCCTATGGGGTTTTATCGGTGTACTGGGCACCCCACAGCAATCAAAAAATTAAGAAAATACCTCACAGATGTGGTGACAGGTCAGTCTGAAGTAGGACATTCTCCTGTTGAGGTTCTCTCTTCCCGTAGCTCTCCAGCAATATGTCAAGATGTCAGTGGAAATTCATACGGCACTAAACCTCTTGTGCTATCGAGTTTTCCTCTGATGCCTTCCATTTATTTTTGTTATAGAAGTGATCACACTCAGGGTCTTGCACAAGCCATATAAATGCTGAACTATACCCCAAGTCTTTTGACCCTTTATCACCACTTCCCACTGGTCTGCTGGCTAATTCTCATAGCCGTTTAACCAGACCAAATTCTCTCTTCTTTGTTCCCTCCCCTTCCATCCCCTCCCCTTTCTATTTTTCTTGCACTACAGATGGAACCAAGAGCATTGTACATGCTTGGCACTACACTCTTTCCTCGGTGCCAGTTTCTCCTACCTTACTAACCATTGCTTATTTCCCATATTTCTTTTCAGTGCCACTGGAGTTTTGAGCATGGAAGAAAGAAGGAGCTTAAGCAAAACTATGTTAAAGGGATTAGGTAAAATCCTTGCAATCCTAATTTTTAATATAAGAACAAAAATTGTCTTTATCCAAACTGGAGGAACACTTTTCTTATTTGTAGTTCTAAGTGTCAAGTCAAGCAAAGAGCAAAAGCATCTAGTATGGCTTTAAACCAATGGAAGGAATTTCGAAGTTGGAAGGTGGAGCTTATTAGATTAGTGCTATTCTTGATTTCTTTTGTATTTTTACAATGATCATTTATGGATGAAGTTTCATTTATTTTGTTATATGGTTGTGCAATTATTGAGAATATAAAATTATAAGGCCTTTTTGTTTATATTCCTTCGCTAGGAGTTGACATTTGCTTTGTTTCCATGTAATATTTGTTCAGCCGAAAACCTGATGTGCTTTTTAAAATATCAACATACTAGATAGTTGAATAAATATAATCCAATTAATAAAAATCCAAGTAGAATGGAATATATAGAAAGATTTGAAAAATAACATCTGTAATATTATCCACTGCTATTATTACTAAATGTAAGTCCATAACTGTAGAAGGAATGGCAGGCCACTTCCCACCACCCGCCTGGCTAGCTTTACCTGAAATAATTACACAGAAACTGTATTCTTTTAAACACTACCTGGTCCATTAGTTTCAGCCTCTTATTGGCTAATTCTCATATCTTGCTTTAACCCATATTTAGTAATCTGTGTAGCACCACGAGGTGGTGACTTACCGGGAAAGATTCTAACCTGTGTCTGTCTCACAGAGGAAAGTCATGGCGACTGCCTCACTGCCTTCTTCCTCCCAGCATTCTGTTCTGTTTACTCCACCTACCTAATTTTCTGTCCTATCAAAGGGCCAAGGCAGTTTCTTTATTAACCAATGAAAGTAACACATAGATAGATGACCTTTCTCCATCACATAACTCCAAACTGGAAGTCAAAAGTGGTATATATTTCATATAATCTATGTGTAGATATATATGTTTAGTATATTATGTTCAAATTCTCCAAAATATACCTAAATATTTGAGTTTCAGAATTAAATTCTTTCTGTCTTTCCTTCCTTTCTTCATTCCTCCATCCTTCTGCTTCCCCTTCCTCTTCTCCCTCTTCCTTTGTTGAGAAAGGGCCTTAATATGTAGTCCAAGCCAACCATGAACTTGTGGTTTTCATGCCTCACCCTCATGACTGATGGTTTTTCATGTATTTGTCAGCACATATCAGCACACTCAGCTTAACGTTATGTCCCAGTTTGGTCTTTATTAATGAATTTTCTTGGTTCTTCTTATCTCTATCCTCAAGCGTCACCAATTATCAGACAATGAATATTTTTTATAATCAGCTGCATTTGAACCATTTGTCATGGAGGAGATAATAAATGTTCTTTTTTGTCAAAATGACACAGGTTTGAGATAACATATGCAGGGCCTTAGTGTGTTGGTTAGTGCCAGAGTGCAAGTGTTTGTGAATCCATGGGTTTAATCCACAGTACACAAGAATACAAAAACTAAACCAATCAAGCAACAAAACAAAAGAATCCAAACATGCACACACATTCTCAGATTGTATTTGAGGAAATTCGTAAATTCAGATTGAGGGAACTCACATTTTATGTCTCCTATGGCATTTGTACATTGTTGTAATTATTTTTGCAATAGTTATATAATATGATACTGGGAAGTTGAGCGGCTTTCTTTTTATTTATTCTTTGATCTCTCAAATTATGCATATCAATCCCATTCATCTTGCAACAGCCCCCGATAAAATAAAATTTGAGAGAAAATTAAAAAAAAATTCATCATGGAAGCTGTGATGCGACATAGTGAATCACACGGTATACTCTTTAGTCCATACATGTTTACTTACAAATGTTCATTGCAGAGTCAGCGGTCTGGTTGTAAGTAAGAGCTAGGTAATAATAAGCTTGAGTGAATAGGCCAACCAGTTTGTAATTAATATAAGTCTTGTGTGTTTCTTTGGGACTGAATGGCTGCGGAACTTGGCAGGACAGTAAATTCCCTGTATATCCTGTCTTCAGCACCAGGGTGAGCTCTCCAGCATTACCCTGGTTAGTTCACCCCTTGCAGCAATCAGCAAGAGGAAGGGCCAGTGCTCTTTCTTTCAAGGCTTCTGGATTGGCTCTCCCATACCTACACAAGCAGGGCCAGCTCTACTGTATTGCCCAGGTGAGGTGCAGGAGCCACTCTCCTGAGTGCTTCAACTGAGAGGAGCAGGGACAGCTCTCCCTCTCTCATAATTTCAGGGCCTGCTCTCCCGACTGTCACAGGTGGTTGTGGGCAGGATTGTGTTTGTCTCCCTTGCCCATGCCACCATATGGTAGATGAGGGGGCGGGGCAAGTTCTCCCAAACTCATAATCTTGGGACTGGTTCACCAGTACCCCAGTCAACAGGGTCAGCTCTGCTGTGATGCCCAGATTAGGATTCAGGGCCTACTTTCCAGAGCTGCAGCTGGTGAGGGAGTGGACCAGTTCTTTCACTGGCTGCAGGTGGCAGAGGCAAAGGAAGCGGGCATCTTTCTCTCATCTGTACCACCATACTGCAGTCAAGGGGGGGTGGCACAAGCTATCTCAACCTCAAGCCCTCAGGGCCCATTCACTTGCATCCTGTCTATAGTGTCAGATCTACTGTGAAGATCTGATCTAGGTGAAGTGTAGGACTAATCCCCTGATTGCTACAGCCAGTAGAGGGCAGGAACCATTCTCTCTAGTGTTGCAGCCAGGGAGGGGCAGACTAACTCTGTACAAGCATATCCTCTCAGCCTTTGGGGGTATCAGGAGCCATGGACATCTACTCAGACCGTGGTTCCAGCAGGGCCATGCAGTCAAATATGGGCCTTGGCAACGGTACAGGCCCTACCATCACCATGGCCCTAGATGACAATCAAGGAACCCTTATCAGCCTGCTCCTCATTGCTTTCACCTCTTCAGATATGCCTGCATCCACAGTACATGAGCCATACTGCCTCTTTCTCTCTCCCATAACACAACAGACATTTTATCACCATAATAGTGTTTGACTGGGGTGGGACATGTTGTCTCCTCGGCACCTGGGACAGAGTTCTGAAAGTTGAACTTTTGCATCATCTACAATATAAAGCACAGTATCATCTTGGGGGATGTTGTTAAAAGAGATAGCTGGGTTTCACAGCAAAATATGAATTTTATTTGAAATATACTAAAATATAAAATGCATATTGAGTTGTTTCATATATTCTCTTAAAAACTGGAGCAGTGTTACCTAACTAAGAACATAGGATAATTATCAAGAGTGAACTCCATGACTTGAAAATTAAGATCTGCCAAGACAAATATGAAATAATTAAGATTGTGTCATGATGCAGATACTTAACGTTTTGCTAAATAATTTTCTCTTCAGTGACAAACAGGAAGACATTCAATTCCAACACTTACATTTCTTTAAAGACAAAATGATATAAAGAAATCGAACAGTTTTGTTTTCTAGTTAAAGCAAAAGCTACTCATGGACTGTGAATGGGGAAGTTCATAGGTAAAGCATTTTTCTACTATGTATGAGACCATAGGTTTGAGCCCAAGTACCAAGACAGACAGGTATCTAGATTGATGGATGTGAGTGTGTGTGTGTGTGTGTGTGTGTGTGTGTGTGTGTATACATAGACAACAAAATACCATTCAGCCAATCTTTCAATGTTCATTTTTTCCTAGCTTCTTTTCCCAAATCTTGTTCAGCTCAAATGATACTTATTGCTGAGTAAAGTAAGGACTAGAACTCAAGGTATCACAACCAGATTACTTAGGAAGTTGAGTTAATCTAGGAAGGCAGAATCACATAATGAAAATTAAGCAAGAAATTAGTGGATTCTAGCTGTCAGCATTAGTTTCATATATTGCCCTCCAGTTTCCAGGAGCATTTTGAATTGGGAGTCCTGATTAGGCTACTTCTGTAGGGAATGCATGCTAACATAACCTAGAGCAGACAACAAAGCATTTTTGCAAGAGTTAGAGTGCGAGTCACGTGGTGTTCAAAGATAACAACCTTGTCATGGTATTTACCAAAACAAAGTACAGAAACAGGGAAGGGAGAAGCTAGAAGAAATTTCATAGAGAATAGATGCATAGTGTTTTTCACATTCTCACTGTCTCTGGTCTGATTTTTATTTTTCCAGAGTTTAGAGTAAATGTAATCCTGCTAGTAGGGTTATGTAGCCCAGATTTTGGTATTGGAGTTGTAGTAAGCAGAGTTAGACAGATCATTGAATACTGATAAAACTATTTAAGTTTAGTATAGATCTTGCAATATTGCCTGCTGCCTCTGTTTTTATGACTCCTCAGCGGCAGAAATGCTTTCAATGTGTTGATATCATTTGAAAACTATGGAAGAAAAAGGACATTTCATTATGCATGGGAAAATGTAGGAATGCACACCTCCACATTCATAAAGACTTATTAGAACAGATCCATGTTTACTTATTTGCATATTGATTATGGCTTCTTCTCGTTTCAGTGGTAGAGTTGAGTACTTGTGACAGATACCGAATGATCTTGAAATTTAAGATATTTACTGCAAGCACCATTGGCAGATGTTAGCTAGCGCTAGTTTAGTGTATAAATCTGTTGCTATCCATTAATATCTTAGCACTGTATTCACAGTTTGATCACATTTAACACTTTCCAGGGTAGTAACTCTGCTAGAAGTAAGCACCACAACACAGAGCAGCCTGCAGCCTGCAGTCAACAAACGTGGTAGTTTTGTGCATAAACTTTGACAGTACATCTAGTCAGCTAAACTGTGCAAAACCAAGATAATAGTTTTCATTTCCTACTGATGCCAATGGATTGCTGCCTGAAGTTTTCTGTCTTCTTTGTGCTCAATAAACTACTTCTTCTCTAACTGTTCGACTTTGCTTTGCTATTGGCCTTTTCCTTTAAGTTTTTGATTAGGGTTGTAATTCACACCCTGAGGCTAGGTCTTTCTGTGAGTTCCTGTGCCATCCTCTAGGACCTTGATCCTCTAAGACACTCTTTCTCTTCTAACTGCCTCTGGAATTTGGGGCCTTGCTTTGTCCATTTCTCTAGTTAATCTGTCTCTTTACTATAATACAAATGGAGCATTCAAGACAAGGTCATGTGCTGAAAGATTTAGTCTTATTGCTTTTCCTACTCACTCCCAGGATCCCAGAAGCTGATCACACATTCAATTAAGGCAATTTTAAGGACATCTTTTCTACTCTGGTTTGATATACCAAACATTATCTTAAGGGATCACTCCTACAGCTAAATTAGTCTACACAATTTTAGTCAATTCTTTTCCATGATTCACTCCAACCTATTTCCCCTTCTTCCCTCTGTTCGGGTCCAAAACTCCATTGTAGCTCAGTACACATTAATCACAATAGCCAATAGATTATAGACCATTACAACTGGAAATAATCTTGCACCCACATTATAAATAAGATCATTCCAAATGTCCACATGGGGGAATTGATGTGTTGACTCATTGCATCTGCTGAAAAATAAGCAGCTCCACAATCTTCAAAAGATTTCTTGAAAATAAAAATTAAATTAAATATAATAAGCTGTCTGATTAATGACTCAATTATGTATTTATTTAATTTGACCTGTGATTAAAAAGCAAATAAGACAAAGTGAGAGAAAATATGTCTGCCCCCCAAAAGGAAACAGGAAAAAAAATAAATAAAATCCAACAGTTTCAGACTGTGTACAGCAGAATTAGTTTTTATTGTTGTTTTTTAAAAATAATAAGATGGTGGGATGTCCCGGGCAGCTCACGGAGCAGCTGCAAGTGGCAGCGCCATGTGGCCTGGGGAGTCAGGGTCCCTGGGCGAGCGGCAGAGTCAGGCGGCTGGATGCGTGGACAGCAGAGTAAATGGACATAAGGCTATACATAAAGCTAGACATTTATTACTTAAAGAAAGGAAAACATAGACAAACATAGAGAGAACAAAGACACACACACACATACACACAAGAGAAGATGGCGGCGGGGAGGGGGATGTCAGAAGTGGCTGGGGTGGGCGTGGTTAGTTCTTAAAGTGTCCCAAAATATTAACAGTTTTAGTAACATGTTCCACGACCTGCCATTCGGGCTTCCTATTTCTGTTAGTTAACTCACAGATTCTGTGAGTGTTTTAATGCCTGGATCTTTAACATTCCAACTCTCAACCACAACATCAAGAGAAATTTTATTAAAGGGTTGCGGCATTAGGAAGGTTGAGAGCCACTGCTCTAAGGGCAAGACCCCAACCGGCTAAGCCTCCAACTTGTCAAAAGGGAAGGTATAAGGAATTTCTGTTCCTAAAAGGCAACAAGAAATGAATGTTGTAGTAAACATGACTCAAGGAGATCAACCTCTTTTCCAAGCAGACAGTGAAACTTGACAGCATTGGTCATGTGGTTCTGGCATTAGAGACATGAAAAGTGCAGGAGTAAATGGCTTGTAGAATCTTTCTTACTGTTAAAAAGATCCATTGAGGCCAGAAATATGACAGGAGGTGCCTGCCTGCATGGAGGCCCTGAGAGGCCGTTGTTTAAAGCTGTGAAAGTGAAAACTACATAAGTGTTGGAGACCTGAAGACGTTGCAGGAACTGCATGGATATCCGTCATGGGATATCTGCCAGTGAGAGCTGCATACTTGGAGTAGAACCAGCCGAAGACAGAAATGTGCTGTAGATAGTAAATCTGGAAGGAAAAAGCCACCTAAGCCCTTTGACATTGACATCGGACACGGAGATACAGAATTTGGAATTTGCCCTGCTGGGTTTTAGTGCTACCTTTGTCCAACAATTTTTCACTACACTCCAATTCTTCCTATTTAGAAAGGTAACATACATTCTGCACCATTGTGTGTTGGAAGTGTATAATTTGATTTTTGATATTACAGAGTTTTACAGGTAGAGATTGCTTTGAGTCTCAGAAGAGTCTTTTGACTTTGGACTTTTAAACAGTGTTAAGAATGTAACAGACATTTGAAGTTGGACCAAATGCATTTTGCCTTATGATATGTATGTGAGCCTATGAGGGCCATGGACTAAAATATGGCAGTTGGAATGAGAATGGTCCTTATAGTCTTTTATGTTTAAATACTTGGTCCCCCGTTGATGGAGCTTTTGAGAAATATTAGGAGTGTGCCATTCCCAGTGTACTGTTTTTGCCTCATATGTTTGGATCAAGATGGAAGCTGTCAGCTGCTCCTACCATCATGTCTTTGTCCTACCCTCACGGCATCGAAAGCTCTGAAAGCATAAATAAGCCCATCTAAACACTTTAAAAATAATTTGCCTGGCTCATGGTGTTTTGTCATAGCAATAAAAGGTAATTATGACAACACTGCAAGATTTACTTGGTGCTTCAAATTGGGAAACATTTTCAAGTGACATATTTTCTTTAGTTAAATGTTTCCTTGTGGACTGTTAAACCAGACACTTTCCATTAGCTTTTGTAGCTATAAATATATTTCATCCGACTGGTTCCCTTGGACCAGGTTTTCTCCACCTGCCTGCTCCCAAAGCTACTTATAAAATAACGACTCTGTGGCTTAATATTAATCACATACTCATTGGCCTATTAGCTCAGACTTTTTATTAACTAATTCTTGCATCTTAAATTAACTCATCTCTATTATTTTATATTTTACCACAAGGTTTGCAGTTGGTTACCTCACATCTTGATTCTTGGGTGACTGCATGATGTCTGCCTTACTCTGCCTTCTTTCTCCTTGCATTCAGTTTAGTTTTCCCACCTAGCTGCATTCTGCCCTGCCATAGGCCATTTTTTAACCATTGATAAATAAAACATAGTCACAACATACAGAGAAAATTCACATCAAGATCTTTTCATTAAGAGCAATATCAAACAGCACTGTGGTATCCTCAAATGCATGATTTCCCTATATGTCTTTTTTCCTTATCTCTTTTCCAGGTGCTTGACTGTGAGCCTCTCAGTATATTTATGATTTTTTTTCTTATATAATTTTCCTCTTTTACTACTTGCAATGGAGAGCTAAAATGAAGTTTAGAGTAGACTTCTATTATGCTCTTAAGTGCAATTATAAATTCACTTAAATACAATATTAGATTTCAGAATTTTCTATGACATTGGAAGTGAATGGTAGTGCTGTGGCAAGATCCTTCTGTCTGCTGCCTCTGGATTTACAACAAAGAATAGTTTTTGGTTAGTGCACCCACACACCATCGTGTGATCTATTTATGTTTTTCCCAATAATATCCTCAGTAATATGAAATAATTAGTCGATCAAATTTCAGAAGATATTTCTAAATTCATTAAATATGAACATTATTAAAGAGTTTTACATTTTCAAGCATTTTCTTTATATTATCTGGCATCAGTAAATAAACATAAAGGTATGTACCAAGATTTCAAATTTAAACTCATGCATACACAAGACATATATACAGACTAGAATGACAAGACACGGCCTAAGGTGTTTGTTCAACCTACTAAATAGTTTGTCCAAGGATCACCTGTCTTTACCACACTGAATTCAGAATTTAATGCCATTGTTGCCCTTTAAATACCATTCAGACTTTAATGATAAATCATACAAACATTTTGTTTCTTTTGTTTTGTGGAATTCAGATACTTAGCCTATTACTGCATTTGCAGACATCTTGATGTTTAGAATCATAGTCTATTATCACAGTTGTAGTTTTTGTATAAAGAAAGCTGCATGGTATATGTGACAAATTCCTCATGGCCAAGAGCTTTCAGTGTCACAAGAGTCATCCAATATCACAATGCCAAGGGCAAATCCTGGCATCACAAGGGTCAAGGAATATTTGGCATTACCACTTATTGACTATAGAAACATTAGCTGGTTCTAATCATCCATATGGTAACACTGACTTTCAGGTAATTACACTAACCTAAATTCTATTTTTCACTTTCATGCAACTAAAGATGGCTTTGGGGATAATGGCCCTGCCTCCACCACCTGGTACTGAGATTGCAGCCTTGTGTCTGTGCCTGGTTTATCTAGTGCTTGTGATCAAACCCAGAACTTCATGCATGGTAGCCAAACATTTAATTGATGATATTTTTATTATAAATCACCAGATTATTTTAAAATGCTTTGAATAAAAATTAAGTACCATAGTAACATTCAAATCATATATCTAACTATTCCTAGTATTACTCTTTGACCTACTACTTTGAATATTGTAGAGAATTTACTTTTCATTCTGGTGCTATTTGTATACAAAAATGCAGAGTTGTCATTCATAAGATTATGTACAATAAAGAGCTTTTGTCTACAGAGTGAGAATGCACTATGCATTTACAATTCCTTGTCTTTTCAGAAATGAACCCTAGAACATGTTCCACAATTTTAAACCTCAATGGCAGCCAAGAGTTAAACTAGTAAGAGAATCCTAAGTTCTAATCTCACCCATATTCCATACTTACTATACAATGCTAGATCTTTCCTTCCTTAAGTTAGAACAGAAGAAAATCCTGACCTTGTTTTCTGTTAATGCCTTTAGAAGGGAGAGTAACAACAATTCTCTGATAAATTTTTATGGAACAGAGTACTAGTAGGTTCAATATTTTAGCATTTGTCTCTGAAGAAGAAAAGAAGCTTGATCTGAAAAAGAGAATAGATATACAAAGAGTGGTTCACTTAAATATTCAAGCTACAGCAACAATGAGCTTGAATATTATTCATTTTAGAATGATTACTACTTCTCCCTAAGCGGAGACACTTGCAGTTAGACCTCATGGAGACAGTGCAGACTCTGTATCCTTTAATTCAGCGATCCTTAAACTTTAGTCATGGGTAATAAGCACCCAGGGATTTGCTAGAATGGAGACTCCTGGTCCCCGCCCTTTGAGATTCTGATGTAGAAATAGTGTTTTAAGTTGGGAACCCAGTCTTTCTACAAAAGGTGTTTTCTAAAATGTTTATTTATTACAATATAATTTACATGCTATTCAAATTCACCCATTTAAATGGTGTAATTTGGGTCTGGAGTTGTTGCTCAGTGGCAGAGCACTTGTCTAGCCTCCTTAAGATTACAGTTTCCATCTCTACTACTGCAAAAGGTATGTAAGTAAGCAAATAAATAATTCCAAAGTTTTTATGTATTTGCAGTGTTGCACAAATTTTATCACAATCTGAATATGTATATTTTCATCAATATTTCTGAAAAAGTATTCATACCTTTTGCAACTTTTCAACTGCAGAATGCACACACAAATACATACATATACACGCAGACACACACATGTGCACACATAAACACATATACACTTACACGCATTCACATAGACACACACAAGCACATACACACATAAAAATACACATTTACATATACACATACAAACACACACACACACACACACACACACACACACAGATGCGTCCACATGCCCTAAAGAATATTATTCTGCTTTCTTCAACTTCACTCTTCTGGACATTTGACCTCACACAGATCATGCAGCATGTGACTTTGGGGACATCTTTCACTTCACAGTTCTTTCAAGCATCATTCATGTTGCAGGATCATCAATATTTCATTTCCTTTTGTAAGAAATTATATTCCATCATATGATATACTTTATTATAGTTATGCATTCATCATTTGATGGACATTTGTGTTGTTACTACTTTTTCCTTTTTCTTGTTTTATGTGTGTGTGTGTGTGTGAGAGAGAGAGAGAGAGAGAGAGAGAGAGAGAGAGAGAGAGTTGTATGAATATTTGTATGTGCATGTGTGAATGTTCATGTGCTGGTACTTACCGGGGACCCAAAAAAGGACTTTGGGTGTCCTGTTCTGATGTCCCTTTCTACTTTATTTGCTTGAATCAGCTTCTTTTACTAAAATTAGATTTAGGATGAAAAGCATCAAATCCTAGTGATCTATTCTCATGTCTTTACATTCCAGCAAGGGAGCTACAGCCATGGCTATGCTCAACTTTTAAACATGGGACCTGGGCATTCGAACTTAGAACCCCAAGCTTGAGCAGAATATAATTATTCTTGATGATTAATCTCACTATGCCTGGACTTTTTATTACTATGAATAATGTTGTTCATGTGTGCTCAAATTTCTATGTGGGCATAAGAATCCTATTTTTTTTTCAACTAGAGATTTTCTTAAAGTCACATGGATGTTTCTAGTCAGATACTTGTATAACAAGCTATTGCTGGAACTGTAATTATAAAATGACTGGAATGATCCATTAGTCTGGTTAGTGACTAATCAGGATCAAAGGCTTTCGAGACAGCTCTGATCATAGAAACTTAGCATTCTGGGGATCAGGTAACTGAAAAAGACAAGAACCAAAAACAAAGAATTAACACAGCTGTTCATTAACATAAAATATAGACATGAATTGTTTCAGAAAAGTAAAATAGACCTTCTTATAATATGTGTCTCATTTGTCTTCTAACGTGGCTAATAGTATGGTTTATTATAGTGAGCTTAAACAATGGTTGGAAAATCTAAATGAGTTTCATTGTATCAGAAAATTGTCAAAATGCTTTAGAGGAAACTGATGTTTTTAGAACAAAAAAAAAAGGTGTTTAATGATTGTTCCCATCCTTGCACAACTTGAAAATACAGTAAGTAATTCATAAAAGGCCTAAGGTGCACTATGTTCTTTGCTCAACTTTTCTTTTCAACTCCTCCTTGTGTAACATGCAGAACTTAAGCACACTTCTCTGGATCAAGCCACACCTAGTTACTGGATAATCCTGTAAACCAATGATGGATTCAATGTACAATATATGAGACCAAATACTATTTGAAATGATTTTTAGTACCAGAATTATTTAATCTCCAGGAGTATAGGTTTACCTCTCACCAATTAAAAAAAGATACAATGATAGAGCCTGAGGCTATAGATCAGTTGGTAATGTTGCTTCCTTAGAATCCATGAAGCTCTGGGTTTGAGTCTTAACACTATATAAACCAATTGTTGTGGTGCATGTCTCTAATCCCAGGGACATAGAAGAAAAAACAGAAATACAAGTTCATCCCTGGCAACATGAAAAGTTCAAGACTAGCCTGAGATATATGATTCTGTCTGAAACAGAAGGCAAAATAATTGTAATAATTAATTTGATTTATTCCAATGTTGTACAGTTAGTTTAATAACTAATGACAAAATCAAGTAATTTTCTTTCAGCTTCTTTACCCAGTAGCAAGATATCTGACTAGATTAATTGTAGCCAAACTGTTTTAATTATTGTAAAGACTTGATTTCTAAAATTTCTCATTTTGAATAATATTGGCCAATTTTTAGCTTGTTTGCCAACTTTAATAGAGTTTTCCTACACTATTGGGATCCTTTTCTCATCTGAAAGAATCTACTTCTAAGGAATGAAGCAACTCTGTTGATTTCACAATCTAGTAATGAGCAGTCCTATACTAAAGAGCATTAAAAAATAATCCTCAATCAACAGAGCCAATGACATTGCTAAGGCAAGGAAAACATATGCATGGAAGAATATGATATGCCATAATATATTACATTATCCCTGGCAAAAGAACTCATACATAGAAGAGATAAACTTAGGGTCAAGTAAAGATGACATCATGGAAAAAGTAAGACTTCATCTGGATCTGAATTGGAAGGGGGTGGATTTGATCAGAATAAAGTAAGAATATTTTTGGCAAGGAAAGAAGTGAAAAGAAATCCTGAGCTGAAAAATTTTACATGATGTGATGTGAACGATACCTGCTTTGAACCAAATGACAAGCAAGACTGTGTATGTTGAACAGAGAAAGTTCTGGTAGCTTTAGGAAGTTAGGCAGACACCCAGACGCTGTTTCTATTGAAACTGGGAGAGTCTCACCAGAACTGGGTGTGTCTGACTGGATTTTGTTCAAAGGCAGATGCCTGCCTGACTAATAATGTTGTACAGACCACAAGTGGGAATGAAGTCGAGGGGGTGGATAAGGAACTTACAGATGCTGCCCCGTCAATTCAGAAATCATTGCCAAGTGTCTAGCATGGGTGTGGAAGATACTGGATTATAAGGATGAGCAAGTGGGAGTCTCTGACGTCATGGAGCTGAATGTATAGATTACTAGGATACCAGCAAGAAAATATTAATTTTTAAACAACAAAGTATATAAAAAGAAAAGATGTGACATTTTGGTAAAAAAAAATAGTAAATTCAAACGTTATTTAAAATATTTTGTTGCTATTATTCATGGCTGTTGATGTCATGGACCCTAGAAAAGGATCTACTGCTTCCACTTTCCTAAACCAGTATGAATTCTAACTGCGTCCCAATTTTTTTTATACTCACAGATAGTTGTAGCTCACATGCCTCGTTAATCAAATTTCTTTTCCCACAGAGACAATTTTACAAAAAGCGACATCAGCCAAAGTCAAAATACAGAGAACATCCCCAGCAGTTATATCTAAAGCACAACCCCTACAACCTTATGCTCAGGAAACATCACAGAAGGATTGGCACAAGCAGCCATTTCACTGAAACACTCGGCAGAGCTTTTGTAAAAATGTTAGTAGGGGTTAACTAACTAAGAAATCAACAGAGCTGTATCAAGCACTTGAATTCAAGCCAAAGCAACATTGGGAAGCCACAGAGACTTTTAAGTAAGCAAAGGATATCATTAGATCTGGGCTTTGGAAAGCTCTCGCCGCCTGTATGTGGACAAGATCAAAGCAAGGGTCGGATTGATGAGTTCTGAGGCCTTTGTAGTAGTTTAGGAGTGTGACGATGGAGCCTGAAGAGACAGAGGACTTGGGCAGACCTTGTAAATGTGTAGGGGAGGGGGAAATGAACACTTCTTGCTAATTAGTTGAAGTGGGAGGTATTTTGGCTTGGGCAACTGAACAGATGCAGATCTAGGGAACCTTGTTGAAGGAATGAGAATACTCTGAACTTTGGTGGGTGGAGGTGAAGTTGAGCTTCACTATGTAGTCCAAGCTGGTCCCAAACTCATGGCAACCTTCCTGACTGAAAATCATGAATTCTGAGATTATAGGTACAAACCACCATGCCCTGCTTAGAACTAATTTTGAGACTCTAAATGGTGAGTTCAGTTAGTGTATGTTAGTTTTAAGACACCCAAATGTAGTGGACAGGCAGGAAAATGTTACTTCCTGGTATTTTTTCACAGAATAACAAACTCGGGAAAAAATTCTGAGAGGATATTCCTAAAATTCAAAATTAACTTATAATGAAAATTAAACGTAAGTCTTAATATTCAGCATCAGTAAAGAAGTTCCAGGTTATTATACACATTATAATAGCTAATATGTAATGGGTACCTACTGCTTTGAGGTTCCCACACCTGTCACGTCATATTAACTGATTCTCAACATGATCAAATCTCCCCAACCTAAAAGGATTTGGCAGTGTCCAGAATGATGTTTGTTTATTTATTTATTTATTTGTGTGTGTGTGTGTGTGTGTGTGTGTGTGTGTATGTGTAGTATTCTGTACTTGAACATGTGGAGATAAGAGGTTGGTTTCACATATCTTCCTCTATTGTTCTTCACCTTGTTTTTTGAGGCAGGGTCTCTCTCTCTCTGTATAGAGCTTGTTATTGTGGCTAGGGCAACTGACCATTAAGAACCTGGAATCTGTCTATGTATCCTCTAGCAATGGGCTTGTGGATGAGAGTCACTGAGTGCTAAGGAAATGAAATCAGGTTTCCATGCTTGCATATCAAGCATATTAGCCACCCAGGCCATCTTTCCACCTCACCTTCCCACTTTCCGGCTTTGTGTGTGTGTGTAAATTGAACCCAGGGTCTCTAGCATGTTAACTGCATGTAACATTGAACCTCATTTTTCACACCTTGAAGGAATAGATGTGGTTAGAGTTTAGGGAGGTATTATTATTATTATTATTATTATTATTATTATTATTATTCAAGCATAGAACAGGTCCTCACACTAGGTAGTAAGCTTGCAAGTGTCCGTACTGATGAAGTTGAGAAATCATGCTTGTATCCTTGTAATCATCACAAGAATTCAACAGCAGCATTACAAGCCTTCCTCACACCTTGTGAGCAATAGAGACCTTTCCTAAGATCACATCACCTATTTCTAAGAAGCAAACAAATTTTTAAACCATCTGTCCAATTCTAAATTTGTATCTACTATCTAAATATTGCCACTTTGTATCTCTTAAAACCAAAAGCATTATGATTCTTCAAAATGTATATATTTCTTAACAATTCATTTTCTAAAGATGCATTTCTCCTACAGGAGGGGCTCCCCACAGCCTCTGCCATCTGAAAAGAACAGAGCAGTACTGTACTGTAGAAAGCAGACATGGTGCAGGCACATCAGGCTTGTTGTTGTGGAGCTACTTCCTCCTAACTGAAACATTCCCTCCTGGATGCAGGGAGAAGATCCATAAGTCACAGGAAGTTCGTGAATCTTAAAAGGCTCAAGAACATCAGGAGATTTTCAAACTCTGAAAGTCTCAAGATTCACAAGAGCTATCCCCTAAGGTAGTAAAAATATTGAACAATTGATAGCAAGGGGAAACTCTCCCTTGACCGAACTGCCTGCACCAGGAATAGATGGTTTTCCTGAGTTATCACCCAGACTGGAATGGACATTTTGGTGATGTAGCTACCTTTGAGTTGCTCACGCTTCTAGATGCAACCCCTATAAACAAGCTATGCCTAAGTGGAGTCAAATCTTTGACCTGCCATTGGTGCCCTTTCTAAGGTGAACAAACTAATGATTGCTTGTGTTAGTGCTAGGAGAGTGGGCTGCTGGGAGGTAATTATGTTCTGAGGACAGAGGATTCATGAATGAGATCCATGCCTTTATAAAATGAACTCCAGAGCATTGCTTTACCACTATTACCGTGTGAGAACATAGTAAAAATTGCTTTCTATTAACCGGGATCCATCCCCTCAGGCAGCACTTTGGTATTCATGCCCCTAGAACTGTGAGAAATGAGCCACCCAGGTAACGACATTTTGTTTAATAGTGTCATTAATGTACTAAGATAAATGTGATACTACCTTTTCCTTCCTTGCACATACAGGTGGACTTCTAAGGAGAAGGAGTTACAAAGGAGTCTAGGTTCTGTGACTGAAGATCCTAAGTGGGTCTCTCCATGTCCCACATGGTTCCAAGGATAGACCTGCCTGACTTGGATGGTGAGGAAGTAGAAAATGAAAAACACATGGATATGGAGAGAAAGATGGGAAGAGGCAGTCTGAAGTTCCTGCTGGAGAAACTTAATCACCATAGAAGCTCAAAGTATGTATTATACAGCATTGAACAGAGAGGCGGGGTTACTGCATATAGCTGAAACAAGAGGTGGGGTTATTATAATAAGATCACCAAGGAGGTGTAGTGTCATTTCAATTATATTTTAATAAATAAAGACTGCCTGAAGATCTAAGAGTAAAACAGTCCTATTGGTCAGCCTTACAGACCAGATTATAGTAACACACACCTTTATTATCAGTAGCCAAAATGGCATGGACTTTTAATCCCAGCAGCCACAGAAACAGGATGGTGCATGCCTTTAATGACGGTGGTGTACACCTTTAATCCCATCCCCTAAAGAGGATTATAAGATGAAAAGAAACAGCTCTCAATGGACAGTCTCATTCTGAGATTCCTGGAGGCAGGATTGCTATTTCAGACTGAGGTCGAGGTAAGTCCCAGTGGCTGGCTGTTTTGCTTTTCAGATCTTCAGGATGAACCCCAATTTCTCTCTCTGGGTTTTTATTAATTGTGCTTCAAGGTGGCAGTACTTATGTTATAAAGCTGGATGAAGGAGAAATAGCAGATCGGAGTAGGAACCATCTCTGAAGGGGAGCAGTCTTAAGGTTATAAATAACTGGGGGATGGGAGAGTATCCTATTGTGGACACGTTTTTGCACACGATATCTGCATCTCATGTGGACCAGAAGGGGGAAGGCTTTGCTGTGTCCTCTTGGTCAGAGTCTAGGGTCCAGGACATGGCCTTGTTCATGTCAACAACTCAAATTCACTCACGATTTCACACACGCAGCACTTTCTCCATTCCTTTCAAAGCTTTTTCTGTATCGCCCAATCAGGTTATACTATCCAAGAGGCACCACTGAAGACTGACAATATTTCTTAAGAGAAAGGGTGAAAGAATGAAGGAGCAGAAAATAAAAGAGCAACTGTTATGTTTTTGAAGGATGTCCCCCTGCCAAGCTACCCTAGTTCAGCTGTTTGGAGACACTCCACTCTCCTTCTGTTTGTGTCTGTTCCACAAAATGAAAGGCTGCATACGGGGGAGCATTATCTCGCCTGCAAATGTTTTTCTGAGACAGGCTTCAGTGTAGCACAGGCTGCCCTCAAACTTTTGATCTTCCTGTCTTTGAGTGCTAAGATTACAGGCTTGCAACCTCACACCTGCCAGTAAGAACATTTTCAGAGCACATCATTACTACAAGCAAGCTTAATGCCTAGAGTAAAGGCGTTTTTAGGGATAGTGATTTCAAACCAAGGTTTCAAGCAAATTATGTAGTTGGGGTTGGGATACCAGGAAGAGGATATAGGTACAGTATGAGAAGGCATCTGTGTGTATGTACATTCATTTGTGCATGTGCACACAAAAGTGTTGCTTACTTCAATAGGGGGAATGCAGATCAAATTAGAAATTAGGTCTGTCATCTAGGAGCATAAAAGGTGCATCCTATTCCACAACTAATTTGTATGGTTCGTTATTCCTACATAGTGCACTTGTGAGTAAAAGGTTAGGTTTGTACAGGTCTCACATTCCACATCGTCAGTGACAGTCCAGTGGAACTGGCCCAAGAAAAATAAGACTCCAAAAACCAAATAAATAAAAAGAATATATTGCTTTCTTCAGGTCATAATGATAGAGGTAAAAGCACGGCTCTCTCTCTATTGAGCTTTCTGTCCCTAGGGGTCACTCTGTTGGGCACAGAACTCAAGTCCTGAGAGCAAAGCAATGGTTAAATGAAAAGCTTGGCTTTTGTCAGCTAGAGCTCTAAGCATGATCAAGTTGAGAAAGCAAAAAGCCAGGCCAGCAAGACTGCCCTAGTGACTGCAACTAACTTTTGATAGTTCTCCTCTGATTGGTTCTAATTGTTGCTTTATTTGCATAACCATATTTACCAACCAGGTCCCAGTTGGCACTCCATAAATCCAGATGCTCTTGGACTTCAGTGAACCAGAGAGAGCTACTAGAAGGAGGAGAAAGAAAGATTGTTGGAGGTGGAATTCTGGGGAAGCTCCTTATGACTTCAGTCCCATTTTCAGAGTTTTCTGCCCCAGAGTAGGCAGTTTCCTCCAGTCACCCTCTGGGACTCCACAAATGGTAGCAAACAGGGGCATTGATTCCTGCCTCAGTCTCAAAGATTTTACTCATGGGTACGGATGGGAATTTGTTTCTTCAGCTGCTTCTAGTCTTCCAGACCTGCTAAAGATGGGAGGCTTGCCACTTCTGTTGTTTTTATTCATTGACCTCCATACTCATCTAGCATGTGGCTGCTACTAAAAGTTCAAAGCTGTCTATTTGAATTTTTTGATCCTCTGTGGCAATCTTTTTAAAGTCATGTAACCCATTTGAGGTTATTTGCCCCGGGTCAGTAATCAAACACTTGCAGGCAGATTTTTCTGCCCCTCCTGTAAGCTCCCAAATCACCGCATGAAGATTTCTTATTAATTATTAAAGCTTGTCCAATAACTTAGGCTTATTCCCAGCTAGCTCTTATAACTTATATTAAACCATATTTTCATTGATCTATGTTCTACCACTTGGCTTTCACCCCTATCCCATTATATGTGTCCGACTCCTTTCACGTCTCTCTGACTTTTTCGCCTTTCTTCTTCTCAGTGTCCTCTGTGTCTGCCTATAACCCCTGCCTAGCTAATGGTTGCTTAGCTTTTTATTAAACAAAAAAGAAGGCACCATGGCAAAGACACAGCTTCATAGTGTACAAAAAGATTATTTCACAACAAACACTTTTCATTTAGACATGTCATGTCTCTGTCCACATCACTATTGGTGAACAATAACACAGAAGGAGACAAGAGATGGTCTCTTTGAGCCTCTTCAATAACATATGGCAAGAAACAAGAGTCCCACTCTTTGCCTTGAAGAAGCAGTAAGGTTTGAGCAGGTACAGAGGCCAGAAATTCTGCTTGATCTCATTGAGAAGATCCTTCCAACTCACAAAGCCATCCACAAACTATTTTCCTGAAGTTCTGCCATAAGAAAAGATCAAACCACAAAAGTTTCTTCAAGTTTTGAAAAGTAATTTTTATTAAAGTGCTTCTGTTTGTTTGTTTGTTTTAGGGTGTTTGTTTTGTTTTGTCTTTTATTTAAAGAGACAGGCAATACCTCAATCCAGAAATTCTACCTACAGAAAACTATGTACAGAAAGTCTGTTTTTACTGTGCAGATGGTTCTTGCTATATTCAATTATTATTTCTTTTATTTAACAGCCAACTGAGAACAAGATGGATTTTGGAGAAGGGGAACAGATACCATGAAAGAAAATTTGTCCAGGAATAGAATTGAACAATGTTGACTCTGTCTTGGTCTATTGATTTGTCTAATAGAAGGGACAAATGAAGAATAAAGAGATACACATGCAAATAAAGATCATCCAGGAAAGCATGCAAAACCTTTGGTTTCAAGAACAAAGTCTTTTCATTGTATTTCTTGTGTCAGTGATGAGAGCTAGAGAAGATCATGTGACACGTATCATGTAATAAGGTCGTTCTGTATCTCAACTCAGATATAATTGATGTCAGGAATAGCTTTGAGTTGCTTGTAGTGTGAGACTTGAGAACTGCTCCATTTTATCAACTCTTAGTGGTAAAGTCCGGCAATCCCAAGGGAGCAAAACTCTACATCATCTTCAAATTCACTGAAACAGTAACTCAGGAATACCACGGAATTGCTTGTGCACTGTCAGTTTAGCATAGCTCAAAAAAATTGTTCAACATGAGGATTTTCACTTTAATGAAAACCTTGCTAATAACCTTTCAATAGGTATGCTACAAAATATGGTGTGTTTCTCTTTCAAACAGCACTGAAGCATTTGTATTCTTTAGTAACAGTAATAACTTTGGAATATAAGCAGTTTTAAGGCATATAGAAAGTAGTAAGTATAGGGTGAGAAATAAACATTTTTTGTTTGTGTGCTACACCATGAAATGTGAGACTGACCAACCTCACACCTAACTCCCAAATAATTCACTTGGTTTCACTGTTTTTTTTAATCAAGAATGTACATTAATGAGCATGCTGTGAGTAAGAATTTAGAGAAAAAATATGCTGAATCTATGAAAGCAAAATGTTGACAGGGATTTTAAGATGTAAGAAGTGCAACAGGGATTGATTTAAAATTCACCATAATCCAAGAAAAAGCTTTTGCAAAACGCTGGTCCCCATTGCACACATGGCTCAAGCTGTGCATGAGCCTCATATTCCCTAGCAGCCTTTGCTTTTCAAAGACAAGGGTCATTTTCTCAGCCTACACTTCTCATTTAGCTCCAAACACTTCCTTAGGATATAAACCCTCCTCTTTCTCTTTTACCATTTCTAGTAAGACCAGCTTGTCCAGACAATACTGAAAAGGCTTGCTCTTTGGTGCTCAGACAGGATGTTCCATTGATATATCTTGTTGGGACAGCCCCCACGCATTCATCTGTTGGTGTTTCATACAAAACAAGAACTGTTTTTACCCTGACTGAATTAAATGTTTCATAAAAAAAACTGTGTGATGTTTGAACATTCATTCAAGAAGAATTTTGTGACTTCGTACTCTGTAAAAAGGCATTGGGTTAAGCCCTGGGATGGGAAACAGGGGTGGAAGTGTGTTAGTGCAGTGTCAGAAGAAGTTGGGGGACATGTTGAAGAAATAGAAAAATGAAGAACCATATGCCTTTAAAAGTAGCAGTACATTGTTATCGAGAAGCTGCTCTGCTCCACGCATGGTGCTAGTGGCTGTTTGAGTACCAGAATTGTAAACGAAGAAAGAGCCTCAGAGAAGTGAACCCCAAAGTCACACTTCTAGTGATGTAATTGTGATTCAAACGTGATTTATTTTACTCCCGACAAAGACTAAGTACTGTCTATAGCCTAATGCCTTAGACTGGGATAGGGGAAAGAAACATTCAACGACCTCTGACAAAAAGTGCAGCATAACAAATTCTACAGAGTATAAAAAAATAAACTGATGGGAGTACAGATTAGAGAGTGATTTATTTTGGAGATGCTTTATTAAATAAGTAAAATTTGAGCTGGGTTTTAAATGATAATGAAGGCTGTGGTAGCTGGAGAGGAAGGAAAAGCATATTTCAAGTAAATAAGTTAAATTACAGAATGGTGAGTATGTATAACTGGATTGTTACACATTGTAAAATACGAGGACACAATGAGAAGACTGTGACTACTGATATCCAATTGGCAGGTATCTTGAGCACTGTCAAGAAGTCTGGATTTTCCTTTTATTCAATAAGTTATGGGAAGTAAGTAATAGTTTCTGTGCAGGTGAGCAATACGATCACATCTGTAATTTGAAAAAAGAATTTTGGTTGCAGTTTTGATAATGAAATGTACGCCAAATCGATTAAAGGTCAAAAGCCATGTATGACTGGAGATTCTCTCCAGAAAGTAGACAGTGATTCTCAAAAATGGGTCATGACCCCTTTGAAGTCACACATCAGATATTCTACATATCATATATTTACATTATTATAAGCAGAAACAGTGCATCCATTTCCCGGCCACCCAGACTCAAATAATCACACAAAATTATATTATAATTTTGACTACTACACTGTGTGGTCAGCGTCTCAGGAATATCCCTAGCTAGCTCTGATATATTAAACTAACCTATTTCTAATAATCTGTGTATCTGTGGCTTACCAGTAAGTTTCTGGCATCTTTCTCTTTCAAAGCTACATGGTGTCTGGCTGACTCTGCCTTCTTTCTCCCTGCATTCAGTATAGTTTTTCTGTCTAACTATATTGGGCCCTATAAAAAGTCAAAGCAGCTTCTTTATTAACTAAAGGAAATAAAACATATTAATAGCATACAAAAGGAAATACCACATCACATTACTGTTAATAAGAGTCTCTAAATTGCAGTTATGAAATAACAATGAAACAATTTTATGGTTGTGGGTCACCACTTCATGAGGTTAAAAGGTGACAGCATTAGGAACGTTGAGAACCACTGACTTTAGGTGAAAATGGCCCAGAAATGGAACCTGAGGTGTCACCTTGGAGGCTGTAGAAGCCACTTACCAGATAGAATTCGATAATTGTTTATGACAATAATTGGAAAGTGTGTGTGTGTGTGTGTGTGTGTGTGTGTGTGAAACAGAGAGAGATGCTGAAAAATCTGTCCATATTTCTAGCCTCATCGATAGATTGTTGTGCATTTAAACGAGACAGTGGGTATAAGACAAAGGAAACGTGAAAGGACTCACTAGATGGTTCCTTTTCATCCCTGAAGCTTAGTGGAAAGGATACAAAATTGAAAGTAATCAGAGAGGTTCTGTAGTCTAAACAGGATGAAACTATCTGGGTAGAATACAGAGGAAGAGAACATTTTCTACTTCAGACAGTAATATAGGTTGTAAAAGAACTTTTTTCCAATACAGAATACCTCCAAAGCTGAATACTATATTTTAAATGTTTTTAAAATAGAACTGAGCTTAACTTAAAACAGAGAAACAATGGAATTTAGGCAGTAAAGTCTGGTTTTCTGGAGGTAATCAGACCAGACTTCTTCTTGGAAGTATTTACTTCCTGATGGACTGGTCAACGCTGAAGTACTGAGTAGTACAACTGAAACTGGGACTCAGGCAAATCAGACTAGAGACCTGTCATAATGCCCAAATTTTCTAATAGTGACTTACCTCAGTGAGCAGTCTAGAAAATGCTTCATTTTTTTTTTTAGTGTAAGCATACATGTGCCAGAAGGTATTTGATGTCTCTTCCCCAATTGCTCACAATTTTTTTTCCTTTTTGTGACGAAGTCTCTCATTGAACCTGGAGCTCACCAATCAGTTAGGCCAGTTTACTTGTTTGGGATTGCAAGCATGCTCAACTCTTTTTATGTATAAAATTTCTAGGGACGGAATTCAGAAACTTATGCTCATACAGCATAGATTTGACCAACTGAGCCATCTCCACAGTCCCTGAAAATACCTCCTGGATTATGTAGAAAAAGCCACTTGCCTAAAAGGAAGGAGATTGCAGGGAGAAATAGCTTCCACTGTGAGTTTTCAACATGTCTACCCTCAAGTACTTTCCGGTGCAGAACACTATGTATTTTTATTTCAGAAATGGTTTGGTTCTTGATTGATAACTCTTTGGTTTGTACCCAGTCTTATTATAACTTGTTAAGTCATGTTCTGTTGGTATACCTGATAGGTCTCTCTTTTCTGAAGGGAAGCATAGGAGTACATCTTGGGGAGAGAGGAGAGATTGGATAGGGAGAGTGGGGGAAGGGGAAACTTCAATGTGGATGTATTGTACTAGAGAAGAATAACCAGCCCACAACCATAACACTTCTAGTTACATTGAACCAATGAGAAAACTTCATTTGAAAGAACTTTTAAGTGTTCTCAATGAACTAGCACTGATAAATTTTCAAAGTGCCTGAGCTCACAGCATCAAAATCAACAAAAAGAAAATCCCTCAGCATACAAAAGAGTGAGCCTTATGGGTGGAAGTCTGAAGAAAGAGATTCACAATTAAGAATAACCAGAAAGGAGTCAGGAAATAAGAATGCTTGATATGCTAAAGAAGTCAAATAAAAGGCAATTTAACAGTGACTGGAAATGTGAGGGCATGGAATTCCACTTAGTTGGTACCGAGTCTGAAGAAGTTTAGGTCCCCATCTCCTGAAAACCTCCATGTGTAAGCCTACCACTGTATCCTGGCGTGTGGAATATAGAGTAAGAGGACTTACAAGTTTCAGGTCAAAGCTAGATGATTTTGAGTTAAGTCTGGGATACAAAGAAATAAGAAACTAAAAACTGAACAGATAGATTGGAAAAAAATAATGCAACAGAATTTTGAGAATTGGGGTAAAACACAATTTAAAGGAAAAACAAAACCTGCTTAGACAGGTTAGCAGTGATATGAAGAGAATTTGTGACTCGGAACACACTCCAAAGGCTCTCATCCAATCAGCATAAATAAAAGTTCTGGAAAAAGAATGGAAGTTAAGGTATACTGAGGTTAAAATAAAAGGGTCTAGGAAATATCAAATTCAGATTCTTTTAAAGCAAGAGTAGAAATAATATTCAAATTAAGAGATAAAGAATTTCTCAGGATTTAATATAAATGTCAGGAGAAACGAAGTACAATATTTTAAGGAATAAAAATATGAAAGGTAGTTATAGGAAAGGGCCCTTGGCACTGAAAAACACTTATTAGGAAGGAAAAGGAAACATAAGAAAATCTAACGGCATGAAAGCAAAGAGAGAGTATTTTTCAGTAGGTTGTTGTCTGTGAAAATAAAATATTTTAGATTATTTTTACCATGTTAAGAAAGGACCCCAGGTTTTTGTGCATTCTAGGCAAGGACTCCATCATGGAACTACATTCTTGTGACCATGTCCACTATTTTTAAATGTGGTAGACATTGAATCAGGAACCATTCACAGAGAGTCTGCTATGTGCCAGGCAGAGTACTAGGTAGATGGAACTGTGAATGATATTCTAACTTGTACTCTAAATTATGATGGATGTGTAAATGAAGGATTCCAATTCAATTGATTAAAGCTACAATAGATAGGAACCAAGTGCTCTGAGGTCACAGATAATGGGTTCCATTCTAATGATCTGTCCTCTGCTGTTTCAGTCCATAGACATTGTGGGTTTAGAATTAGTACTCATTCATATTTCTCTCTTTATATACAGAATGACAACTAATTTTTATTGTTTGCATTATTTCAGGGGGATGCGGCAAATAAAATCTCAGCATGAGTGTGAGTGACAGACTTCTAAATTTAAACACACATACGTGTGCGCACGCGCGCGCACACACACACACACACACACACACACACCCCTATTCTAAGAGTCTAGCTCAAATATTACAGGACTTTTTTCTCCTTTCCATTCATTTTCCTTGTGCTCAATTTAGTTTAGTATCTCATCCTGTTTAGCAGGCTTTTTCATAACCTCTATATTTTAGCTCTGATCCTAGCATTCCCAACTCAAATCCTCATTCCTCTTGATTCAACCCTGTTCTCAGAAGTATGTGTTTTTAATGGGACATTCATAAGTAAATATTGTACTGAATGCTCATTGTTAAAATAGGAGAGAAGTGAATCTCCCATTTTCAAACGGAAAATATTATTTTCTTAATCAGCTCAGTAAGGTATCATTAGAAAGCACATTTTGTCCTTTTTTGCTTACATTGCACCCATTTTCACTTTAGAAACTACTATTCAGTGGGTAACATTCTTAGTGTGTCTATATTTGTGTGTTTAAAGAGAACACATTCATACTTCAGCTTTATATTATATATAATTAAGCAATTATTTGTTAAATCTTTGCTATATATATATATATATATATATGTATCTGCTGTTTACTGCAAAAAAAATACAAAGAAATAAGCACCATAAATAAGTGGTGTGGGAGAATTGTCTGTATTCTGTCAATCATGTATTTTAATAAAACGCTGATTGGCCAGGCAGGAAGTATAGGTGGGTCAACCAGACAGGAAGTAGAGGCGGGGCAATGAGAATAGGATAAGGCTAGGGAGGAGGAAACTCCCTCCGGCACTCCTGCGCAGACCACCGAAGAGGCAACATGTAAGCTGTCACACTGAGAAAGGTACTGAGCCCGTGTGGCTAACATAGATCAGAATAATGGGTTAAGATAAGTCATAAGAACTAATAAGTAGCCTGATCAAATGGGCCAATCAGTTTATAACCTTATGGAGTCCTGTGTGTGATTTTCTTTTGGGGCTTGCCGGTTGTGGGGTACTGGACGGGCCAGATACCCCAACAAGCCGGCCCCCTCATGTTACAAATAAGAGTCATAATACTTACCATGCAAGGCAGACAAGCACACACATATAAGCAACAGACATAAAGGTATAGTCATAAAATAGCCTATCTGTATGTGCTTGGTGGTGCACGCCTTTAATCCCACATGCAGGGGCAGGTGGATCCCTATGAGTTCAGCGCCAGTCTGATCTACATAGTGAGTTCCAGGTCAGCCAAGGATGACCCCCCGTCTGAAAGAAAACAAAACAGAATCCAAACTAAACCCAACCAACCAACCAACCAAAAACAAGTACTCTATCTAGATAGTAAGTTAATAAAATAAAATATGATTCCATACAGTGCTTGTCATTTTAATTAGGTCTCCTATGACAGGTGTGCTTCAGTAGGCAGTAATGTAGAGGAAAGGGTAGTCAGGAGAGAACAGTCTAGGCATGAATAAAGAACTAAGAAGGGCAGAACAGAAGTTGTTGTAACGAATCTATTCATAACTGCTTTAGTCTGTGAGTGAAAGAAATGTGATTACAGCGGCTGAAACACATGAGTGTTTATTTGTCTTGTGTAACGAGGAGTCCAACAGTAGGCGGTTGCTTCGGTTGGTTTAGCAGTTCAAGAATGCCAGGGCTGTTTGTAATTCTCTTGACCTTTCCCTCATGGTCCAAGGATGTCTGCTGGAACTTTAAGCATCATATTGAAATACCAGGCAATGGACAGTAGGGAGATTCATAAGGCAAAGTAGGGCTTTCCCAGAAGTCTCACATCATGATGAATGCTTGTATGTCATTGTCCACCTCTCTGCAAGAAAAACTAAGTGGCATAGTTAATTTTAGCTTGGCATATAAAGAGGCCAGGAAGAACAGACAATGAATGGGCAGCAGATTCTGCAGAGAGAGCTCATTCCCTTGTGCAATATATAATCATATTGCATTATAAACATGTAGCAAATTGTCATAGAATAAAGATAATTGAAAAGAACAGCTATTTATATAGCTTTAAATATGAACCAATTCAGAAAGAAAGAACACATTTTTTTCTGCCTGGCCTTATTTTGACTTGTCTAGAGATCCCATTTATTGCCTGGCAACAAAAGCCATGGTGGGGACAGAAGGTGCTATGGGAGCACAGAGGACAAACAGCTGCTGTCCCTGAGTGAGGGTGGTTTGTGTGGTGGAAGGATGTGATGGCAGCTGGGAATGGAGGTTAGTTTTCTGTTCTTAGACAAAAGAGTCAAACAATGGGGATTCTAATGTATAGTTCATCTCAGAGTGATGGGGGTGACACTAGGGGCCAGTGCTATCATACTGCCTGGAGGCAGCCCCTAGTGTTGCCAGAAAGGAAATGACAACACTTTGGACAAAAATAGAAGGGTAGATAAAGATCTTATTGAGAAGAAGGTAATTTGGCTGGCCTTGGGAAGCCTGTAATAGCTCAGAAGGGGCCAAGGTCCTGTCTTGCAGCCACTACTCACTTATAATTGTGCTTCATGCTTTTCCCTTACACTGGACCCCCACATGATGTGTGTGCTCAATAATGGACCTAAGCATGAAGAGCTTCTTTGTTCTGTAACTTTCTCCTCTTCTTGAGTCATGTGGCCTTCAGTAGCATGGATGACCTGATGTCAAGCAAACAGACCTAAGAAACAAGCAGGTGTGGCCATTCTAATTTCCAACAAAATTGACTTCAAACTAAAATCAATCAGAAGAGATAGAGATGGACATTTTATACTCATAACAGGAACAGTTCATCAGGAGGAAGTCTCAATCCTGAATATCTATGTCCCTAATATAAAAGCACCCACTTATGTAAAAGAAACACTTCTAGAACTCGAGGCAGTCATCAAACCACACACACTAATAGTAGTAGACTTCAACACTCCTCTCTCACCAATGGACAGGTCAATCAGACAGAAATCCAACAGAGAAATAAGAGAATTAATAGAGGTAATGAATCAAATGGACTTAACAGATATCTATAGAACATTCCACCCAAATAGCAAAGAATATACCTTCTTCTCTGCAACTCATGGAACCTTCTCGAAAATTGACCACATACTCGGTAACAAAGCAAACTTCCACAGATACAAAAAAAAATATTAGTAACCATCTGTGTCTTGTCAGACCACCATGGATTAAAGTTAGAATTCAACAACAATGCTACCCCCAGGAAGCCAACAAACTATGAAAGTTGAACAGTCAACTACTAAATCACCCCTGGGTCAAAGAAGAAATAAAGAAAGAAATTAAACTCTTCCTTGAATTTAATGAAAATAAAGATACAACATACTCAAACATATGGGACACTATGAAAGCAGTGCTAAGAGGAAAGTTCATAGCACTAAGTGCCCAATTAAAGAAAGCGGAGAAAGCACACATTGGAGACTTAACAGCACACTTGAAAGCTCTAGAAAAAAAAGAAGCTGACTCACCCAGGAGGAGTAGAAGACTGGAAATAATCAAACTGAGGGCTGAAATCAACAAAATAGAAACAGAGAAAACAATCCAAAGAATCAATAAAACAAAAAGCTGGTTCTTGGAGAAAATCAACAAGATTGACAAACCCCTATCAAAACTAATCAAATGGCAGAGAGAGAGAACACGCATATTAATAAGATCAAAAATGAAAATTGGGACATAACCACAGAAACAGAGGAAATTCAGAGAATCGTTAGATCTTACTACAAAAGCCTGTATGCCACAAAATTGGAAAATGTAAAAGAAATGGACAATTTTTAGATAAGTACCATATACAAAGTTGAACCAAGACCAGTTGAGCAATCTAAATAGACCTGTTAGTCATGAAGAATTAGAAGCTGTTATCAGAAATCTCCCTGCCAAAAAAAGCCCAGGACCAGATGGTTTCAATGCAGAATTCTACCAGAACTTCCAGGAAGAGCTAATACTTATACTCCTTAATGTATTTCACAATATAGAAACAGAAGAGTCATTGCCAAACTCTTTTTATGAAGCTACAGTTACACTGATACCAAAATCACACAAAGACACAACCACGAAAGAGAATTACAGGCCAATCTCACTCATGAACATCGACGCAAAAATTCTCAACAAAATCCTGGCAAACCGAATCCAAGAACACATTAGAAAAATTATCCATTATGATCAAGTGGGCTTCATCCCAGAGATGCAGGGTTGGTTCAACATACCCAAATCTATCAATGTAATCCATCATATAAATAAACTGAAAGAAAAAAAACCATATGATCATTTCATTAGATGCTGAAAAAGCATTTGACAAAATTCAACACCCCTTTATGATAAAGGTGTTTTAGAGATTGGGGATACGAGGATCATAACTAAATATAATAAAAGCAATATATAGCAAGCCGACAGCTAACATCAAATTGAATGGAGAGAAACTCAAAGCCATTCCACTAAAATCAGGAACACGACAAGGCTGTCCACTCTCTCCATACCTCTTGATGTTCTAGCAATAGCAATAAGACAACAAAGGGGGATCAAGGGGATTCGAATTGGAAAGGATGAAGTTAAACTTTCGTTATTTGCAGACGATATGATAGTGTACATAAACGACCACAAAACTCTACCAAAGAACTCCTACAGCTGATAAACACCTTTTATGAATGTGGCAGGATACAAGATCAACTCCAAAAAAATTGGTTGCCTTCCTATACACAAAGGATAAAGAGGCAGAGAGGGAAATCAGAGAAACATCACCTTTCACGATAGGCACAAACACCATAAAATATCTTGGGGTAACTCTAACCAAGGAAGTGAAAGACCTATTTGACAAGAACTTTAAGACTTTGAAGAAAGAAATTGAGGAGAACACCAGAAAATGGAAAGACCTCCCCTGTTCTTGAATTGGGAGAATCAACATAGTAAAAATGGCAATTCTACCAAAAGCAATCTATAGATTCAATGCAATCCCCATCAAAATCCCATCAAACGTCTTCACAGAACTTGAGAGAACAATAATCAAGCTTATATGGCAAAACAAAAAACCCAGGATAGCCAAAACAATCTTTTACAATACAGGAACTTTTGGAGGCATTACCATCCCTGACTTCAAACTCTATTACAGAGTGACACTATTGAAAATAGCTTGGTATTGGCATAACAACAGAGAAGTCGACCTATGGAATCGAATAGAAGACCCAGATATTAACCCACAAACCTACGAACACCTGATTTTTGATAAGGGAGCTAAAAGTATTCAATGGAAGAAGGATTACATCTTTAACAAATCGTGCTGGCATAACTGGATGTCAACCTGTAGAAGAAAAAAAGTAGATCCAAATCTATCACCATGCACAAAACTCAAGTCCAAATGAATTAAAGACAACAACATTAATCTGACCACTTTGAACATGATAGAAGAGAAAGTGGGAAGTAGTCTACAAGATATAGACACAGGAGACCACTTCCTAAGTAGAACCACAGTAACACAGACAATAAGAGAATCCATGAATAAATGGAACCTCCTGAAACTGAGAAGCTTCTGTAAAGCAAAGGACACTGTCAGTAAGACCAAAAGGCTACCTTCCGGCTGGTAGAAGATTTTCACCAACCCCTCATCAGACAAAGGTCTGATCTCCAAAATATACAAAGAACTCAAGAAACTAGACACTAAAACTCTAATTAACCCAAGTAAAAAATGGGGTAATGAACTGAACAGAGAATTCTCAACAGATGGTCCACGAATGGCCAAAAGGCACTTAAGGTCATGCTCAATCTCCTTAGTGATCAGGGAAATGCAAATCTAAACAACTTTGAGATATCAGCTTCCACCTGTCAGAATAGCCAAACTCAAAAACATCAATGATAGCCTATGCTGGAGAGGATGTGGACTGAGGAGAACACTCATCCATTGTTGGTGGGAATGCAAACTTGTGCAGCCACTGTGGAAAATCAGTGTGGCGGTTTCTCAGGAAACTGGGAGTCAACCTCCCTCAGGACCCAGCAATTCCACTCTTGGGAATATACCCAAGAGATGCCCTATCATACTACAAAAGCATTTGTTCAACTATGTTCATAGCAGCACTATTTGTAATAGCCAGAACATGGAAACAACCTAGGTGCCCCTCATTAGAAGAATGGTTAAAAAAGGTGTGGAACATGTACACATTAGAGTTTTACTCAGCGGTAAAAAACAATGACAACTTGAATTTTGCATGCAAATGGATGGAAATAGAAAACGCTTTACTGAGTGAGGTAACCCAGACCCAGAAAGAGGAATATGGTATGTACTCACTCATAAGTGGATTCTAGCCATAGTTAAAGGTCTTTGAGCCTTTAACTTATGATCCTAGAGAAGCTAAATAAGAAGGTGAACCTGAAGAAAATCATATAGTTTTCCTCCTGGATATTGGAAGTAGACAAGATTGCCAGACAAACTTGGGTGCACGGGGGTGGGGGGTGGAAGTAAGGGGAGATGGTTAGAGAGAAGGGAGAAGGGGAGGATTGGGGATCTCTTTGGGGAATGGGATGGGGGAGGGAGGAAGGATGGATATGGGAGCAGGGAAGTATATATCTCAACTAAGGGAGTCATTTTAGGGTTTGCAAGTGACTTGATTCTGGAGGGGTTCCCAGGCCCAAGGAGAGATCCCCAAATTGTTCCCTGGGCAGCAGAGAAGAGGGTGCCTGAACTGGCCTTGGCCCATAACCATACTGATGAATATTTTGCATATCACCATAGAACTTTCATCTGGCGATGGATGGAGACAGAGACAGAAACACATATTGGAACACTGGACTTAACTCCCTAGGTCCAAATGAGAAACAGAGGGAGGGAGAATGTGAGCAAGAAAGGCAGGACCAGAGGGAACGTTCATCTTACAATAGATGGAGATAGAGACGGAGACCCACATTGGAGCACTGGACTAAGCCCCCAAGGTCCAAATGAGGAGCAGAAGGAGGGAGAATATGAACCAGAAAGTCAGAACCGCGAGGTGTGCGTTCACCCACTGATACAAGGGGACTGATCTAATGAGAGCTCACCAAGGCCAGCTGGACTAGGACTGAACGAGCATGTGATCAAACTGGATTCTCTGAATGTGGCTGACATGGGTACTGACTGAGAAACCATTGACATTGGCACTGGGTCTTGTTTTGTCTGCATGTACTGGCTTTTTGGGATCCTAATCTGTTTGGATGCTCACCTTCCTAGACCTGGAGGGAGAGGGGAGGAACTTGAACTTCCCACAGGGCAGGAAACCCTGACTGCTCTTTGGACTGGAGAGGGAGGAGGAGAGGGAGTGGGGGGGAGGAGGAGAGGGAGTGGGGGGAATGGGAGGGTATGGGGAGGAGGGGAGGAAGTGCAAATTTTTTATAAACAAATAAATAAATAAATTTAAAAAAAAAGATTCTGGAAACAATGCGGAAGGCAGTGGAACAATCTGCATTTTTAAAAGCTGTGTCTGTATGGTACACATCACTCTTTTATTTATTAAGTAATCAATCTACTTATCTACTTATTTACTTATTTATTTTACATACCAACCACAGCTTCCCTTCCCTCCTCTTCTCCTGTTACCTCTGTCCACTTCTTTTCTCCTCCGCCATCTACTCCTACTCCATTCAGAAAGGTTAAGGCCTCCTATGCAAGTCAAGAAAGCATTGCATATTAAGTTGAGGCAGGACCAAACTCCTCTCCCACAACATCAAGGCTGGGCAAGGTGTCCCACCATAAGCAACTTGTTCCTAAGAGCCAGCTCATGGGTCACAGACAGCTCCTGGTCCCACTGCTTGGGTCTCCAGAAATAGACTATTATTCTTTAAAAAATAATGCTGCTGACATGCCCAGCCGGGCGGCCTGTCCAAAATACCAGGGCAGCCATGAGCCAGGTAGAGGCTGCCAGAGCGTTCCAGATTCCCCACTGCAAGCTACAGAGCTGGCTGTGGTCAGGCAGGCAGGAGACAGAGACATGGACATGTAAAATGAGATTAAAATATCTATTTGGGATTATGGAGGAAAAGGGGAGGGGGCAGAGAAAGAAAGGGAGAGGGAGAAGGAGAGGGAGAGAAAGAAAGACAGAAACAGAGAAAAGGAGAGAGAGAAAAGACAGGAAACACATGTGCACACACCAAGAGAGAGAGAGAAAGATGCCAAGATGGCAAGGAGATGTCAGAAATCACTGGGAGTGGGCGTGGCTTGCCCCTTAAAGGGACCAGAGACCAAAAGGAATATCACAGACCAAGCTACACAACTGTCACCCAGATGCAGAGAGCCTAGGTCAATCTCACGCCAGCTGCCTAGCTGACTCCCCAAGACAGTAAGCTCCCAGGAGCTCAGGTCAGCTCTCTCTGTAAGTTTCCCCGACATACTGATGCTCCTTGCTCATATAATCCCTCCTCCCTTTCTTCAACTAGATTCCAGGAGGTTGCCCCAGTGCTTGCCTGAAGCACACCACTCTTGAAGCAAGAGGAATGTATATTTCCAAGAAGCACTTTTTGAGACATTAGGGAGGTACAGAAAGAGAAAATGTGATGTAGGGCTCTTTTGATCATTTTTCCCAGTTTGTTAGTTGTCATAAAGTTGCTGCAAAGACCTTACATGAAGTTGTTGCAGAGACTTTCCAATGTCATATGTAGTTTCTGAGTGTGATATCTCCGCACAGAACAACAGCTTTGCTACTTATTATCAGTGTAACCTCAGGCAAACCAATTGACCTCTTTAAACTTTAGTCTTTCTAAAGTGGATCTTCAGTAGTTATTGAGAGAACATATGTTAAGTGTCCAGTAGGTTACTGGACAGATATGTTTGTTAGGAAAAGTAAAGTAAGGTTTTAAATATGTATTTTGTTGTACTTTTTAATAAGTTCTTTGAGTGTTGTGCACACTATTTAAACAAGTTCACCCCATTCTACCAACTCCATCCAGATCTACCTTCTGTTGTCTACTACCCAAGTTTGTGTGCTCTTCCTTTAACAAAAAAAATCATTAATTCCAATTTGTGCTGCCTATATACTGTAGGCTGTGTGGCCTTTCACTGGAGCTTGGTTGACCTCCAGGGGTCACACCCTTAAAGAAAACTGAGTTGCCTTCTCCCTATAGGTATTGCAGAGTTCTCTAGACCTGTGTAAAACACAGACAGATGGAAACAGAAGAAGTTGATATGAAGAAAATAGAAATCCGATACTCTACTGGTCTGAAAGTTGCTTAAAAAGACTCAGAGTAGCCAGTAAGTGGTGACACATGCCTTTAATTTTAGAACTCAGGAGGCAGAGGCAGAGAGATCTCTCTGAGTTTGAGGCCAGGCTGGTCTACAAAACAAGTGTCAGGACAGCCAGGTATTAGGAATTTTTCCTAACACGAGCTCTCTGCCAACACAAAAATCCCAATCAAGTCAAATCACAACAAGCAAAATTAAGAAATATCCAGGTTTAAAAGGATTCCTGTGCTCTTGGTTGGCCCAGAGGGGGAACTGGGAGGCCACAAAACTCGACCACGGCGGGTGTGGGGGGGGAACCACAAGGAGACATTCTGGGGAAGCAGTTTAAGTAGACTGGGGGAGTGGCAGGTGGGTTCATCTTGACACTCCTCCAGGGAGGGGTCAAGGCTTGGTGGGTACAGGGGTGGGGCCTCCAAAGGTAGAGGCCAGAGATGGGGGACTTGGGCCTTACATCAGGATTACATAGAGAGACCCTGTCTAAAAACAAAAACAAAAACAAAAAAGCAAACAAGAGTCAGAGCTGCAAAGCAACACATTCTTCTTTCTCAGCTTTGTTTTTCTGATTCTTCATTGTTATTTTCAATTCTCCAAACATCACAGCCCCTCTTTCTCAGCTATGCTTCCTATCTGGAAAGCAGTAAGCATCTTTCATATTGGAAAATTATTTCACTTTACTGGTAAGGATTTTTAGGGCACGAACTCGTCAGGATCTCTAGCTATTGTGAAGTTCAGATAGCTGGACAGAGACTCTAGGAATAGCTAACTTTCTTGAAAGTTTACTATGTCACTATGTCTATGACAAGTCCATCCTGCTTCTCATTCCATCTAATCTTAATAGTATCATGACTTTAAGCTCAAAGAGTTAATTTATCCAAGTCAACACATGACTAGGTTGGAGAGTGGGGATTCATGTTTAAGATAGTCTGATTTCCAAAAATTTGGGAGCATGGGTACAGGGGGTAGAGGGAGGGAGAAGGGGGATGGAGGAGAACTTGAGGGAATGGGATGGTCGAGATGGAGGAAGGGCAGATATGAGAGCAAAGAAAGAGATATCTTGATTGAGGGAGCTATTATGGAGTTAGCAAGAAACCTGGCTCTAGAATAATGCCCAACAATCCACAGGGATGAACCTAGCTGAGACCCTACGCAATAGAGGAGAAGCTGTCTGAACTGACCTTGCCCTGTAGTCAGACTGATGATTATCTTAAATATCACCATAGAACCTTCGTCCAACAGATGGGGAACAGAGGCAATGACCCACATTGGAGCACTGGACTGAGCTCCCAAGATCCAGTTGAAGAATGGAGGGAGTGAGAGTATGAGCAAGGAATTCAAGACCATGAGGGGTCATCCACTGAGACAGTTTGCTTGAGCTAATGGTAGCTCACCAACTCCAACTGGATTGGGGGTGAACGAGCATAGGAACAACCAAGCCCTCCTGAACGGGGTTGACAGCTAGGGCAGCCTGAGGGGTCACTGATAGTGACACTGGGATGTGTCTCTACTTGCATATACTGGCTTCATGAGATCCTATTCTCTTTGGATTGAAACTTTGCTCAACCTAGATGTAGTAGGGAGGGCCTTGGACTTTCCACAGGGTGGGGTGAATGGCACTCCCGTAGGGATGGGGGGTGGGGGAAGGTCTGTGGAGAGAGAGGGAGGGGACTGGGAGGAGGGGAGGGAGTGGAAATTTGAACTGGTATTTTTTAAACAAAAATAAAGGAAAAAAAGAAAGCAAAATAAAATAAAATAAAGATAGTCTGATTTCAGTTTTAGGAACTATTTTTTTTTAATTTTCTTTTAGCCTTTGTTGTTACATGTGGCCAGATGGAAGCAAAGTAGATATCATAGTATAATGATTTTCACGTGTCTACTACCAGGCTTCAGCAATGACTAACTTATTTCCAGTATCATTTAATCTAGGTCCTTCTCAGATCCCACCCAACACACACAGAATTTTATATCTTTTCATTTTAATATTTCCATAAATGCCTTCAAATGCAAGTGGATTCTTCAGAAAATCAGCTAGAATGCTACAAACGATGCCATGTTTGAAACTTCTCAACGGGGCACAGAAGTTTTGAAGTTTGTGGTTTCTCCCTGCAATATGCCAAACTAGTGTGGATCAGTCTTCTCACCCTACCTAGCACAGCTTTGAACAGGAAACAAAAGCAATCCAATTCAAATAAACACATAGCATGACAGGTGCGAATTGGAAATTAGATGGCTACCGAAGTGGCCTCATTAGTAAAGGCTCTCTCGCTACACCCCAGAGACCAAGAACAAGAAGGCTGCCTCTTCCTTTTGGAAGGAAGAAAGTGGGCACTTTAACAACAGGAAGAAACCTATTTAGGCAGGTTAACACCTGGAAGGAGGAAGATCTGAACCCACCCACCCACCATGCTCACTGATAATGGAAAGGGTGATTTTGTGAAGCTAAAAGAACATTGTAGTTTGAAATGAAACCGTCACATGTAACAATGATTTCTCCAAATGCCGTTGACCTTTACATTTTTAATTTACCATCTTGGTCATCCTGGCATTGCTGTGAAAGAACTGGAGTGGACTTCAAAGCATTTAGTAGGAGGAACTGAGAACTTGGAGCTAGCTATGGCTCCCAGTTCTTCCACCTCTCTCCCTTACTTCCTCAAATTCCCATGAAGAAGGAGTGTTGAAACCGACTTAGTTGTGGCCCTCCAGACAAATATTTGGTTGTTTCATGCTTACTTAGTAAACAAAATAAAACCCTAGTGGGAGAACAATAAAGTTCCATAACTTTCTAGCTGTACAGAAGAGGAAACAAAGTCATTGGTGTTTTATAAACTCCGTGAGTTAGATCCAAGCCCCAACAGGGGACACTGGGTATTTTTCTCAACTTCCTTTTGATAAACAAATAAAAGGCATTGACTTTTAAAACATGGAATGAACAAACTCTCTGCTGTAAACTGTGGTATCCCAGGCGGGGGAAGGTAGACAAAAATTATCAGTTTATTTTCCCCCTTCTTCATCAAATAGGCTCTGGATTTCCTGTTATTCCTATTGTTTACCCACACTACTCTTTCATCTATGGTCCGGCCTCCCCAGTAGCTCTTATAGGGACTTTTCTGTCCTTTCAAGTTCTGTACCCACATCAAACTTTTCTTTTAATTTTATTTGTTATTTTTTAAATTTCATTTTATATTTCAACCACAGTTCTCCCTCCTACCTCTCCTTCTGCCCCCTTGCCTCCCTCCCAGCCCACCTCACATCCATTCCTTCCGTAGGGTAAGGCCTCCCATTGGGATCAGCAAAGCCTGAGTGAGGTTATCCACACTCAGAAAGACACACACAGTATGCACTCACTCATAAGTGGATATTAGATGTAAAAAAAGGATAGATAGACTACAATCCACAGCCTCAGAGAAGCTAGGTGACAAGGAAGACCTTAAGAGGGATGCATGGATCACCTTAGGAAGGGAATAAAATAAGATTTCCCGGGTAAACTGGGGAAGGGGGGTATTGGGGAATGAAAACATGATGTATTGGGATGGCCGAGTTGCAGGAGGGATGAAGTGGGAAAACAATGAAAGAGATATCTTAATAGAGGGAGCCATTATGGGTTAGGGAGAAACCCACATCAGTCTTTAAGAAGAAACTAAGACATCACCATTTGCATTGCAACAATTTCATTAGTCTCTTTAAAGGTTGCTTATAATGTAATTTTTATTATTCTTTAACTTTCTTTTTATTTATTCTTTGTGTCTTGAACATACATCTGGGTTCCATTCATTTCCCATCCCTCCATATTCCCTCTGCCCTTGCAGGACCCCCTCAATAAAATTTAAGTGAATAAAGAAAAAAAAGGAAAGGAGAAAAACGGGGAGGAGTCTGATCATGGAAGCTGTAGTGTGACACAGTGAGCCACACAGTAAACCCGTTTGTCCATGTATCTTCCTTGCAAGAGTTCATTGCAGAGAGCCATCTGTCCGGTTCGAGGCCACTGGTTTCTGCTGTACTATGGATGATGGGCCCTCACTGGAACTTCACTTGGTTATCCTGTTGTTGCTCTCTGTTAGGGAGAATCTGCAGCTCTGAGTCTGTAGAATCGGTTTCTTCATATGCCCCCACAGATCACAAATCCGGTGGGAATTGTGGTAAGCCAGTCCATAATCCTGGTTCTAGGCCTGGATCGTTGCAGGGTTGATCAGTTCACCAACTCGAAACAGGGTTTCTCTCTGTATCTCTGTCTGTCCTGGAACTCACTCTGTAGACCAGGCTGGTTTCAAACTCACTGAGATCCATGTGCCTCTAGCCCTGTTGTGTGCTGGGTTAGTTAAAGGCATGTATGATCATATCCAGCAATAAATATAATTTAGGATGGAATCCTTCAGAAGTTTCCTGATGCTGGTCTATAGAAGCTTTGATAAGGTACATGTAGGTTAAGGGCAGTCTTCTCTTGTAAATATTAAATATTATGTGGTTTTTTTTGGTGTTTGTAGTTGCATATGCACATGGGTAGGCCACAGATCAATGCTGGATGTCTTGCTCAATGCATTTCTACTTCAGTTTTTAAAACGAGGTCTTTTGCATAACTAGGAACCCATCTATTCATCTGGACTAGTTTGTCACCACGCTCTAGGAATCTTCCTGTCTTTGCCTTTACAATGCTGAGATTACAGTCTTTTCATCAGTTTTGAGCTTCAAACTAAGGTTCTCACGCTTACATTGCAGACACTCACTGAGACATCTCCCTAGACCCAGATTTATAAGGTGGCATGTTTTTAGTTTGTTCGTTTCATACTCAATCTAAAAGTGGCCGCTATTTTGTTTTTCTTTTCTCTTTCCTTTATTTTAGTTTTGAGACAGGGATACATAGTCCGGGCTAGCCTTGTATTTTCCAGATAACCCAAGTGCTGGCATTGCAGGTGTGCATCACTGTGACAGGCCACAAGATACTAGCATATTTTTACATTTTTAATTGTGAAAGAAATTATCAACTTCATCAGTTTTAAGTATACAGTTTAGGACCGTTAAACATAGTCTCATAGCACACTAAGACATCTCTACTATTCTTTTATCTTGGAAAATTGAAACTATTATCTTCCAAACCCTTTCCTTCTTTTTCATATCACCGAAGAGGAGCTTCTATTTTTTCTTACAACTTCTATGAATTTTCCTACTTTAGTTTCATCATGCAAGTAGAATCATATAGTACTTGACATTTGTGATGTCTTATTTCACTTATCATAAATTCTTCAGGGTTCATTCTATTTTAATATGTGACAGAATACTTTTCTTCTAAAATTCATAATAGTATTCCGTAGAGTATATGCCCCATATTTTTGTATTGATTTGCCCAATGATATTTGGATATTTCCTACTGTGTGGATATTGTTCTTTTATGAAGATGATTATGCAAATATATGTTAGAGAATCTGATTTAAGTTCATGAGGTGAATATATTTTGATTTTCTAATTTATTCATTTATTTGCTTTTAATCTTATATAAGTCCTCTCTTTTAACCCTATATAAGTCCTTTGCGTATATATTGTAGCTTCTAGCTTAGTGTTTCAGTGGGGTTTCCGAGTATGCAAACAAATGGTTCCAGAGTCTATATCTGTTTCTTTTTTATTTTTTATTAATTTATAAAAATTTCCACTTCCTCCCCTCCTCCCAATACCCTCCCACTCCCCCAACTCTCTCTCCTCCTCTCTCTCCAATCCTAAGAGCAGTCAGAGTTTTCTGCCCTGTGGGAAGTTCAAGTTCCTCCTTCCTCCCTCCATGTCTAGGAAGGTGAGCATCCAAACAGACTAGGATCCCAAAAAGTCAGTACATGCAGATGAAACAAGTCCCAGTGCCATTATCAATGGCTACTCAGCCACATTCAGAGAATCCGGTTTGATCATATGCTCCTTCAGTCCCAGTCCAGCTGGCCCTGGTGAGCTCTCATTAGATCAGTCCCCTTGTATCAGTGGGTGAACACACCCCTCGCGGTCCTGATTTCCTTGTTCACGTTCTCCCTCCTTCTGCTCCTCATTTGAACCTTGGGGGCTCAGTCCAGTGCTCCAATGTGGGTCTCTGTCTCAATCTCTAACCATCGTCGGATGAAGGTTCCCTCTGATCATGACTTCCCTGCTCACGTTCTCCCTCCCTCTGCTTCTCATTTAGACCTAGGGAGTTAAGTCCAGTGTTCAAATGTGGGTCTCTGTCTCTATTTCCATCCATCATCAGATGAAGGTTCTATGGTGATATGCAAAATATTCATCAGTATGGTTATGAGACAAGGCCAGTTCAGGCACACTCTCCTCTGCTGCCCAGGGAACAATCGGGGGACCTCTCCTTGGACCTGGGACCCCCTCTAGAATAAAGTCTCTTGCAAACCCTAAAATGGCTCCCTTAGTTGAGATATATACTTCGCTGCTCCCATAACCATCCTTCCTCCCTACCCCCATCCCATTCCCCAAAGAGATCCCCAATCCTCCCCTTCTCCCTTCTCTCTAACCATCTCCCCTTACATCCAACCCCCACCCCCCGTGCTCCCAAGTTTGTCTGGCAATCTTGTCTACTTCCAATATCCAGGAGGAAAACTATATGATTTTCTTCAGGTTCACCTTCTTATTTAGCTTCTCTAGGATCACGAGTTATAGGCTCAAAGACCTTTAACTATGGCTAGAATCCACTTATGAGTGAGTACATACCATGTTCCTCTTTCTGGGTCTGGGTTATCTCACTCAGTAAAGCGTTTTCTATTTCCAACCATTTGCATGCAAAATTCAAGATGTCATTGTTTTTTACTGCTGAGTAAAACTCTAATGAGTATATGTTCCACACCTTCTTTAACCATTCTTCTATTGAGGGGCACCTAGGACAACTATTACAAATAGTGCTGCTATGAACATAGTTGAACAAATGTTTTTGTAGAATGATAGGGCATCTCTTGGGTATATTCCCAAGTGTGGAATTCCTGGGCCCTGAGGGAGGTTGACTCCCAGTTTCCTGAGAAACTGCCACACTGATTTTCAAAGTGGCTGCACAAGTTTGCATTCCCACCAACAATGGATGAGTGTTCCCCTCATTCCACATCCTCTCCAGCATAGGTTATCATTGATGTTTTTGAGTTTAGCTATTCTGACAGGTGTAAGATGGTATCTCAAAGTTGTTTTGATTTGCATTTCCCTGATCACTAAGGAGGTTGAGCATGACCTTAAGTGTCTTTTGGCCATCTGAAGTTCTTCTGTTGAGAATTCTTCGTTCAGTTCAGTACCCCATTTTTTACTTGGGTTAATTAGAATTTTAGTGTCTAGTTTCTTGAGTTCGTTGTACATTTTGGAGATCAGACCTTTGTCTGATGACGGGTTGGTGAAGATCCTCTCCCAGTCAGAAGGTAGCCTTTTTGTCTTAGTGACAGCGTCCTTTGCTTTACAGAAGCTTCTCAGTTTCAGGAGGTCCCATTTATTCATTGATTCTCTTATAGTCTGTGCTACTGGTGTTTTACCTAGGAAGTGGTCTCCTGTGCCTATGTCTTATAGACTACTTCCCAAATTCTCTCCTATCAGGTTCAAAGTGATCAGATTAATGTTGAGGTCTTTCATCCATTTGGTCTCGAGTTTTGTGCATGGTGATAGATATGGATCTACTTTCAATCTTCTTCAGGTTGCCATCCAGTTATGCCAACACCATTTGTTAAAGATGCAATCCTTCTTCCATTGTAAACCTTTAGCTCCCTTGTCAAAAATCAGGTGTTCATATGTTTTTGGGTTAATATCCGGGTCTTCTATTCAATTCCATAGGTCGACTTCTCTGTTCTTATGCCAATACCAAGCTGTTTTCAATACTGTAGCTCTGTAATAGAGTTTGAAGTCAGGGATGGTAATACCTCCAGAAGTTCCTTTATTGTATAAGATTTATTTGGCTATCCTGGGTTTTTCGTTTTTTCCATATAAACTTGATTATTGTTCTCTCAAGGTTTGTTAAAAATTTTGATGGGGATTGCATTGAATCTATAGATTGCTTTTGGTAAAATTGTCATTTTTACTATGTTGATTCTCCCAATCCAAGAGCAAGGGAGATCTTTCCATTTTCTGGTATCCTCCTCAATTTCCTTCTTCAAAGACTTCAATTTCTTGTCAGATAGGTCTTTCACTTCCTTGGTTAGAGTTATCCCAAGATATTTTATGCTGTTTGTGACTATCGTGAAAGGTGAAGTGTCTCTGATTTCCCTTTCATTCTTCTTTATCCTTTGTGTATAGGAGGGCAACTGATTTTTTGGAGTTGATCTTGTACCCTACCACATTACTAAAGGTGTTTATCAGCTGTAGGAGTTCTTTGGTAGAGTTTTTGGGGTCGCTTATGTACACTATCATATCATCTGCAAATAACGAGAGTTTAACTTCTTCCTTTCCAATTCGAATCTCCTTGATCCCCTTATGCTGTCTTATTGCTATTGCTAGAACTTCAAGCACTATATTGAAGAGGTATGGAGAGAGTGGACAGCCTTGTAGTGTTCCTGATTTTAGTGGAATGGCTTTAAGTTTCTCTCCATTCAATTTGATGTTAGCTGTCAGCTTGCTGTAAATAGCTTTTATTTTATTTAGGTATGATCCTTGTATCCCCAATCCCTTCAACACCTTTGTCATAAACGGGTGTTGAATTTTGTCAAATGCTTTTTCAGCATCTAATGAAATGATCATATGGTGTTTTTCTTTCAGTTTATTTATATGATGGATTACATTGATAGATTTGCGTATGTTGAACCAGCCCTGCATCTCTGGGATGAAGCCTATTTGATCATAATGGATAATTTTTCTAATGTGTTCTTGGATTCAGTTTGCCAGCATTTTGGTGAGAATTTTTGTTTTGATGTTCATGAGGAGATTGGCCTGTAATTCTCTTTCTTGGTTGTGTCCTTGTGTGGTTTTGGTTTCAGTTTAACTGCAGCTTCATAAAAAGAATTTGACAATGACTCTTGTGTTTCTATATTGTGAAATACATTAAGGAGTATAGGTATTAGCTCTTCTTGGAAGTTCTGGTAGAATTCTTCATTGAAACCATCTGGTCCTGGGATTTTTTTGGTAGGGAGATTTTTTGATAACAGATTCTATTTCTTTGCTACTCACTGGTCAATTTAGATTGTTCACCTGGTCTTGATTTAACTTTGGTAATTGGTACTTATCTAAAAACAAGTCCATTTCTTGTACATTTTCCAACTTAGTGGCATATAAGCTTTTGTAGTAAGATCTAATGATTCTCTGAATTTCCTCTGTTTCTGTGGTTATGTCCCCATTTTCATTTCTGATCATGTTAATTTGCGTGTTCTCTCTCAGCCTGTTTTCGCATCCAATCTCTTAGTCTGTGTCTTTTTATAGGTGAGTTGAGTCCATTAATATTAAGTGATATTAATGATCAGTGTTTGATGACTCCGGTTATTTTTTAAATTTTTTTTGTGTAGTAGAGTTTGTGTGTTTCCCTTCTTTGAGTTGTGCTTGTGAAGGGTTGCTTCATGTCTGAGTTGTTGTAAGCAGTGTTGGCAATGTTAGATTCCTTGGGTTGCGATTTTCCTTCTATTACTTTCTGTAGGGCTGGATTTGTGGCTACGTAATGTTTAAATTTGTTTTTATCCTGGAATATTTTGTTTTCACCATTGGTAGTGAATGATAGCTTGGCTGGGTATAGTAATCTGGGTTTGTATCCATGGTCTCTTAGTTTCTGCAGTACCTCTATCCAGGACCTTCTGGTTTTCATGGTTTCCATAGAGAAGTCCGGTGTAAGTCTGATAGGTTTACCTTTATAAGTTACTTGACCTTTTTCCTTTGCAGCTCTTAATATTCTTTCTTTAATCTGTATGTTTTATATTTTGATTATTATATGGCGAGGGTATGGTTTTTTTGATCCAGTCTATTCAGTGTTCTGTCTGCTTCTTGAACCTTCAAAGGAATATCGTTCTTTAGGTTGGGAAAGTTTTCTTCTATAATTTTGTTGAATATATTTTCTGGGCTTTTGATCTGCAATTCTTCTCCTTCTTCTGTCCCTATTATTCTTAGATTTGGTTTTTTTTATTGTGTCCCAGATTTCTTGAATGTTTTGTGATCAGAATTTGTTGGATATGTTGTTTTCTTTTATCAGAGCGTTTATTTTCTCTAAGGCATCTTCAGAATCTGAGATTCATTCTCCTATCTCTTGTATTCTATTGGTTAGGCTTGATTCTGTAGTCTCTGTTCATTTACCTAGATTTTCAATATCCAGTCGGCCCTCGGTTTGTGTTTTCTTCATTGCATCCATTTCAGTTTTTTATTCTTGAACTGTTTCCATTACCTGTTTGATTGTTTTTTCTTGATTTCCCAGTGTATCATTTACGGACTTACTCATTTCTTCAAACTTTTTATTATACTTCTCATCCATTTCTTTACTCATTTCTTCAAACATTTTGTTATACTTCTCATCCATATCCGGTTTAAGGGACTCTATTGCTTTCATAATGGCACTTTTTTCCACTTCTTCTGGATTAGGGTTTTCAAGTACTTCTGTTGTAGGGTCGCTGTGATCTGGTGTTTTCATGTTGTTTTTCAGATTGTTGGGGGAATTCTTGCCATGGTGTCTGCCCATCTCTTCCTTCAAATGCTCTCTAAAGGATCTTCTAGTACCGGTTCAGGTTCCCTTGTTGGCCAGGGACCTCCCTGATAGAAGGTACCTTCTGCAGGTAGGCTATTGAAACACAAGAATTCCCTCCTGCCGGGGTTGCATTAACCACCCAGTCCTGGAGTCCAAGGGGGCAGAGCCTGGAGATTTTATGGCCCCAAGGAAGGGGAGGAAGGGAGGAATAAGGGTAGGGGTTCCTGGGTGACAGCTGGGTTGGGATAGGAGGCGAGGGGGCTTAGCAGGGTGGAGCCAACCCTGCAGAGTAACCAGGGAGTCAAGGGGGTCGGGGAATGTCTGAGCTCCTCCTTTCAGGGCTTCTGCCATGGGTCAGGAGCAAACTTACCCCTCTGATGTATCTTCTGCTAGAGGATCAGTGCCCCTTGCTGTCCAGGAATCTCACTGAGCTGACACAGGGCCTACCTTTCCGCAGGCAGGCTATTGAAACACAGGAACTCACTCCTGCAAGGTTGCACTTACAGCCCAGTCCCAGCACACAAGGCGGCTGAACTGGGGGATTTTTTGGCCCCAAGTAGGATGGGAGGAATAAAGGAAGGGGTTCCTGGGTGAAAGCTCTTTATCTGTTTCTTGTACTTTTTCTTGGGCTCTTTTCCTTCTGTTTGCTTTGTACCATTCCAGTGTGTTAATTTTGTTCTATCTTATTATAGTTCTATTTTATTTTTAACTTTTAGAAGTCTGTTTATTTTTCAATGAGAGACAGAAAGGAAATGGTTCCAGATGGGAGAGGAGGTGGGGAAGAATTAGAAGGAGTAGCTGGAAGGGAAACCATTATCAGGGTATGCTATGTGAAAAAAAAAATCTGTTTTCTATAAAAGGAAATAAATTTAAATAAAGAAATGTAATTTTGATAACAAGATGAGCAGCCTTCTCTAGGTCTCATTACCAGTAAGTGCTTCCTTGTTTTTTCAGAGGTTTATAATGAACTATATGAGGATAATCTTCCGTCTATAGTGAATGAAAAGACTAGACCAAAGCCAACAAAGTATCACCTCTGTTTGAAAATATAATGCTATATATCTATACAAGAAAAGAATGCTTTCACAAAGAAAGAAACTATCAACAAGTTAATAAATACTTCTAATGTTGTCTGTACACAAACACAGGCCCAGAAGAGACTTGATGGGCCTTGATGTTCCCATCTGTACAAACTGACACACTCTTCAGTAAAGCAATTGGCCACCACTCATCAAGAGCCTCAACATAGCCTTAGATTCTAATTTAGTAATCTCATTTCCAGATGTCTATCCTAAGAAAATAATCTGAAACATGAGAAAATCTATTTGATGTAATTTTTATTGACTGTACAGAAATTCTTTTTTCTTATGTTTTGAGAAATTACCGCAAAGTTTTCTATAGTGGTTGATTCATTTTTATTTATTTGTCTGTGTTTGCATATATGCCTTGTGTGAGTGTTGGAAGGAGGCCACTTGTTCTTCCTGACTGGCTAGCTTAGACTGGAAATAAACACACAGAAACAATATTAATTAAATCACTGCTTGACCCCTTAGCTCTAGCTTCTTATTGGCTAACTCTTACATATTAATTTAACTCATTCCTTTTAATCTGTATATCACCACGTGGCTGTGGCTTACTGGGTAAAATTTCTGGCATCTGTTCCAGGTGGCTCCATGGCTTCTCTCTGACTCCATCCTTCTTTTTCTCAGCCTTCAGCCTAGCTTTTCCTGTCTACCTAAGTTCTGCCTTACTATAGGTCCAAAGCAGTTTCTTTATTCATTAATGGTAATCACAGCACACAGAGGGGACTCCACATCATGTGAGTGTTTGTAAATGACAGCAGAGGGTGTCAAATCTCATGGAGTAGGAGTTATAGATGGTTAGAAACCATCTTATGATTAGACTAGACCTCAAATGCTGTTGCTCTTCTAGAGCAACAAGCACTCTTAACCACTCAGACACAATCTTACAGCCTCCTAGGCTGTAGGACTCTCAGCTACTACTCCAGCGCCATGTCTGCTTTCATACCATCATATCCCTTGTCGTGATGATAATGGACTGAACCTCTGTAAGCGAGTCTGCTCAATTAAATGTTTTTTCTTATAAGATTTGCAAAATGGTCATGGTGTCTCTTCACAGCAACAGAAACCTATCTAAGATACTTATCAAACCAGAAACTCTTCACAATTGCTATTAATTCACAGGAAAACAATGATCAGAAAAATCAGAATATTTAAAATGGATTCTCTCATCAGAATAAAATTCCCTCATGAATGAAAGAAAAAAAGGCTATCACTAATATGGCTTTCCAATGGTTCTTTTATTAGCAATGCAAGGGAATCTCTATACTGATATACTGATGGTAGATGAATTAAATCATGCTTTGTTGTCAGAGGTTTCTGTCCCGCCTGGTCCCACAGCCATTCAGTTCCAAAGAAATACACGGAGATTACATTAATTATAAACTAATTGGCCTAGTATCTCAGGCATCTTATTAAATCTTATAACTTATATTAGCCCATAATTCTTGTCTGTGTTAACCACGTGGCTTGGTATCTCTTTTGACAAGGCAATCACATCTTGCTAGCACTTTGTCTGGCTTCCTCTCTGGCTGCAAACTGAAACTTCCCTCTTCTCCAAATCCTTCTTGCTCCACCTCTACTTCCTGCCTGGCTACTGGTCAATTAGTATTTATTTAAAATACAAGTGACAGGGTACAGACCATTGTCCCAGAGCAATGCTTGGTTGTAAGAGCTAAGGAAATGTATTTAGATTCTATAAACTTGCTTAAAATTATTAGTCTAGTGTAGGAACAATGGTACAAAACTTGAATTGAGGACAGTGGCAGATATCTGGAACCCACCTGTCACAGAGGGAGAGCAAGGATGTGGTGGTGAGATGGGAGAGGTAGAGAAGCGGAGGCCTGTGTGCTCTGGAGAGAGGCTGAACTGGAGATGGAAAGGTGGCAAAGGCGAGGCTGATGTGAGTGGCCTATGCTGCCAGCTGGGCCCATGGCAATATCCAGATCTGTGTTGCTATCGAGGGTCATGTCTGGGGCCAAAGTCCTGCTAACTGAGGCTTATGTTGATGTCCGCATCCTGTGTTACCACTGAAAGCCAATGCGCCTGTCCATTACTGGGCTGCCACCTGAAGCCACGTTGATGCCTGAGGGCCATGCTACTGCAAGGGAGTGGGGGAACATATTGATATGAGTAGCCTATGCTGCCATCTGAGGCCATGGTGATGTCCAGGCCCATGTTACCTCTAAGGGTCTTGTCTGGGTCAGTAACTCTACAGTCAGAAAAGATAGAGGCCCATGATCTATGCTCCTGCTGACTGTATAGAGCATGGAAATAACTTTTGCAGTAATTTCAATGATTGCAGATGAGCAGTCAAGAAAGAGCGTCATGGAAAGGCTTTTGTGACAACCTCTAGCCCACTTACCCCCATAAAAGGTAGCAGTCTAAGCAGAGAGTCACCAAAGAGAACTCTTTTAAAATGTGTGACAAGGATGCTGAAGTTAGTTCTCCAACATTGATGGCTTTTGGCAGGGTGCAAGAGGGGGCAACTCAGTTCTATTTAAGGGACAAGGCACTGAGAGTCTAACCATGCCCCCCCAGTGAGAATATAGATCTCTCTCACACACATACATACACACACACACATATATACACACACAAACACATACACAAATAATTAAATAAATAAAAACCCTTCAATCCTTTTAAGTTTATTGTTATTCAATGAATTCTGGCATTATGGAAAGGAAAAAGACAAAACAACAACAACAAACCCAAAATAAATAAACAGTTTTGAATAATTTTTTTGACTATTGATGAAATGGCAGATATTGTCAATACTGTTTATTGCTGTTGGAGGCAGTGCCAAGTTTGAAGTAATTGTGAAGCTGAGTAGCCTGCCAGGGAGAGCTGGCTACAGGGACCAGCATCATCAAATATAGCACAATCTTGTTAAAGTTTGTGAAATGTACCCCACAGGCTCATGTTTTGAATACTGAATCCCCAGCTGGTAGTACTGTTGGTGGGGGAGGGGAGGCTTATAGAACCCTTTGTGTATGAGCCTAGGTCAAAGATATACAGCAGTAGTGATAGTGGAATGGCTTGCAGGCTACAGGCTGGATGTACTTCTGGAAAGAGCTCTCTGCTTCCTGACTGTTGACAGTGTGTAAGTAGACCATGTTCCAGTGTCACAGGTCAATCTGCTCCTGTTGCCACAGATTTCTCCCTTGCCGTGGAGGTTTATGTCCCCTAAACCATATGGCAGGGCAAACCCTTCCCCTCTTAAGTTGTTTCTGTTAGGTATTCTATCATAACAACTAGAATGATAGCTAATCTAAACCTGGAATGGAAGGCACAGCATGTGTTACAGATCATGGCAAAATACATGTGGAATGAGACACGTATATTGGACAAGACTTGTAGAAACATAGGATGTTTCAAGTGTGTGATTATTCTATTGATTCATCCACCAGCAGGTACTTTCCACATATTTTTAACATCCTTCTCATTCACTAAACAACTTTCCTTGCTCCATAAGATGGGGATCTATGTTGTACCATTGTTCAAGATTCTTAATCTCTCTGTCATAGCAGCCTACTATCATCAAAAGTCATCATCTTGAGTAGTCCTTCTGATGACCCATACTGAAATCTGTATTTTGAGGATAGTGTGTGGTTCAGGACTCCCACTCAAGAGACAGGACCCAGGTTTACAGATGCACAACCAGAGACCTTGCTACCAACTTCTGATACTGTCACCTTTTTATGACTGTATTGAATAACATGATGTAAGGAATTCCCATAAAGGTATCATCCAGTGATGAACTGGAATAGATGACTGTCTAAAGAGCCACTAGCTCTGCAGCCTCCAGTTACCGCTGTCTTTGTTTATAAGAGCAGTAATTTAGAAATTACAGATATGCTGACTTACTAAATGCTCTTTGGGGGAGTATAAACTTACCAATTCAGCAGTATCTAATTTGGTAACTATGCTCTTCTAAAACCACTCTGGTGAAAGTAAATTTTAGTAGACCTAGAGAGGGCACATAATTTGCTTTTATAAGCTTTAATGGCCTGAAGTGACTCAAATGTTGGCTGCATATGTGAGAAATGACTTGAAATTCTTAATGTTTCTCCAATAGTTACACATTTGACTCTAGTATTTGGACTCACAGCTACAAAAACAGAAACTCTGCAAAATTGATAACAACAGAAAGACAAAGTTTAGAGGTAATTTGTGACTAAGAAATGCAAGACGCAATTAGTTTCAAGGGTGAATAATATTGTTGGTTTTTTTGTCAAAGAATTTTACAAATAAAATTTTGGGATGTTATTTTTGCTTTGCAAAGCATAGAGTGATACAGAATATACAGTTTGGTGCTTTCAGGGCAGTTGTTTATTTTTATTAACCAGCTACAGTAGCTGTTAAACTGAGCCTTAATGAATCAGTCATTTTCAGATTACCCAAGCTTTTTCAAAAGCTTGACTCCCCAGTCCATCCCCCACAACTCTTCCCAAGGGAACACCTGTTTCATTACACCATGTTTTATTTCTATGCTCTTCATATGAACTCCCCCTTTTTAATTATCCACATTGAACCTTCCTTTGGATAGAATGAGCTCATTTCCCAGAGCATTTAATAGAAGCCTAATAGTTGATGTTTATGCCATGCTACTGTCACCAGGATGCTGGTGCTCAGGGTTGCGCTTTTATATTTTGTACTCAAGTCAACATGGCTTCTCCATTATTTTCTCTTTAAAAGGAAATAGCCCCATTCATCAATATTCACAGTGTTCTTTAAAGAATACTCTATCTTCCAGGTACACCAGCATCTGAATTAGCCCAAGATTTGCTAATGGTGGACAAAAATGAAAGTTCCCAAGCTTGATTCCACATTAACACGGATTACTTGGAGAAATTTGACAAATCTCAAACTTTAGGCTGCATTCAAGACCAACTGAAGAATTTCTAGGGAGTGGATGCTGCTCAATAGTAGAGTCCTTTGCCTGGCATGCAGGAGGCCCTGGGTTTGGTCTCAAGTAAAGCATATATAGGAATCGCACCACATGCCTGTAATCCTAGTGCTGAGAACCTAGAAGTAAGTGTTCTACTACTTCTTTGACGTTGACAAAGTTCAACGTCATTCTTTTATTTTCTGTTACGACATTGTAAATTTGATGTGAGTCCTGATGACACATAAGACCCTGAGAATTTCTAGGGTAGGACTCCTGTATCTGTATCTTTGAAGTTTCCTCCAGTAAGTTTGGTGAGCAGCTATGACTGAGATCATTAGGCTCAGTGAACTCATGGCACATGAACAAGATGAATAAAGAAGTCTAAAGTTCCATGGTCTGTGGTGAAAGATGTAAGATAAATGCACATACAGAGTGTTTGATATAGTATAGGAGGGAGGAAATGGGAAAAAAAAAACTAGACCTAGAAAACTGGGCGGCTCATGTTGCCACCAAATGTCACATGGAAGCCTGCAGTCAGGGAAGCAACCTTGTTGGTGTCTGAAGCTATGCTGCTACCAGATTCATCCTGAGTTGAGTGCCCTGTGCTTCCACCTGGAGCCAGGATGTCATCCAGGTCAAGGCTGAAGCTGAGGGCCATGTGCTTGGTTTTGCTGCAGCTAGGGTCTATGTTGGTATCTGCGGCCCATACCACCTCAGGGGCCAGTAGGAACAATGTGTGATAAACATGGGGCCATAATGAGCTGACCCTGCTCTTTGCTGGCCCTGGGATAGTTGTCCCTGTTTCTTGCTGGACACTGCAGCAAGAGACCTGGTCCCTGACCCCATACCCCATACTTGGGAGAGAAGGCCTCATCCTTCACCATGACTGAGGACAAACTGACCCTAATGGCATGGTTTTAAGGGTAATGGCTCCACTCCTCACCTGAGGAAGGTGGCCCTAATGACTTGGACTAACTAACCAGCACACCTACCACCCAGGCCCACAGCTGGGCCTGGAATTGGCTCACCCTAACATCTCCTCCATCTAGGACCTGTTTGAGCTCATGAAGGGAACTGGTACTGTGAAATGATACCCACAAGATCTTCATGACTCCAGCAGCGGCGAAATATCTAAGAGGAGTTTCCATGAGGATCCATTGATGATGGTGTGCCAGAGACCAGAGGCCTTGGACCAGACCTCATTGCAATGAACATTTGCAAGTAAAGACACTTGGATGAAAGGGTATACTATGCGACACACCATGTCTTCCACAGTCACCAGAACAAGTGAAGAATTTTTGGAGAAGCAGGAAAGAAAGATGGAGGAGTGAAGAGGTTTTTATTGTTTGTTTTTCTTTTTGTTGTTGTTCCCAGTCCTCACAACTACCTCCAGTATCCTGGAACCATCATTCTAATTTCTAATTCTTAAGTTTCACTTTTTTATAAGTCTACATGTGAGTGCACTCATAAAGTCCTTGTTCTTCTGTGCCTGGCTGATTACACTTAGTAGAATGTCTTCTAGGTACAGCCATGTGGATATCACACTTCCACCTAGGAACAAAGAGACCAAGCTGAGCAAAACATGCAAATCCCTGGAATAACTGTGTCAGAACTCCTGAAAAACTACTAGTGTGCTTTCCTATGATCATTGTGAAAGAATCTTGTTCTGGCCAGTGAAGCAATCTGAAACTTGCTTATCAGACATAAGACATTCAGCCAAGGATAACACACAATAGCTCATTAAATGGAGAGCATATCAGAATAAGTCAATGTAGTATGTTGGTATTCGCCAACAGTGAGTGATAAGATAATGAACCAACAATGGGGCAGGAAAAGATTTGAACATAGTTAATACTCTTCTAAGCAATCTTTGGAGTGCCTTGATTATTAGCTGACTTAATTCTCATGGAAATATAATTGGATTTGTGGCCTGATTTTATAAATGAGGTTATTGTAAATATGGAGAGATTGAGGTATAAGATGAAGATTAATATAAAGCAAATGGTAGGGCCACGGTTTAAAAACAGCTAGGCTGGGTCCAGAGCACACATTTCCAGCTATTTTTGCTTTATGATATTTACTTATGACAATATTGATTAACTTTTCTTCATTAAGTTATTTTCCAGAGAGAATACACATATTCCATTTACATCTGATATCATTTTTTTCTATTAAAAATATAGATTTTTCCATTTTCAGTTTTAACTGCCTAAATTAATTGTATAAAATTTATTTCCTCACATAAACAATGAAATTTATTTTGCACATATAAAGTTTTACCTCTATGACCATAACTTTTTTTTTACTCATCTATTTATTTTACATTCCGGAAACAGCATGTCACCTTCCCATCCTCCACTCTCAGTCCCTCCTCTCCACCCCCACACCCCCTACACTCTCACCCCCATCCCCAATCCCCTCCTCTTCAGTCTCTATCCAGGAAAGGATAGGTCTCTCATGGATTTCAACCAAACATGACATATCAAGTTGCAGTAAGACTAAGCACCTCCTCAATTATTAAGGTTGGACAAAACAACACAATATGAGGAATATGGTCCCAAAAGCAGGCAATAGAGCTAGAGACAGCCCCTGCTTCCACTGTTAGGAGTCCCACGAGAAGACCAAACTGCACAACGGTAACTTATATGTAGAGGTCCTAGGTCAGTCTCAGGCAGGTTCCCTGGTTGTTGGTTCAGTCTCTGTGAGTTCCCATGAGTCCAGGTTAGTTGATTCTGTGGGCCTCCTTATGGTGTCCTGACCCCTCTGGTTCCTACAATCCTTTCTTCCTTTCTTCTGCAGGATTCACCAAACTCTACATAATGACTGGCTGTGGGTCTCTGCCTCCATTAGTTACTGGTTGCTGCCTCTCTGTTGACAATTGTGCAAGGCACCAAACTGTGACCATAATTGTTAAAGTGGTTGCTCTACTGGCAGGTCTCACACTCATGGTTCAATACCACTAATCTGCCCTTATTTTTAGGTTTTCAGGTGTGAGCTACCAAGTCTGGACATTTTTTAATTCTATAAGTTTGTCAGTCAACATTTGTAACTTTAAAGAAATTTACTGAAAAGATATGATCCTTAGTTTTTAATCTGTTACTTAAAAGAACACAACAAAACAAAAACGAGTAGCGCCTGTTATGGTGGTGCACACCTTTAAGGCAGAAGCAGGGTGATGCCTGGGTTCAAGACCAGCCTGGATTTATTAGTGAAACCCTATGTCAAAACAAACAACCTACCATAGGGTTCTTGCTCTCCCTCCATCCTTCTCTCTCTCTTCTCTACTCCCATCTCCCCTCTCTCTCTCTCCCCCTCTCTCTCTTCTCTACTCCCATCTCCTCTCTGTCTGTCTGTCTGTCTGTCTGTTTGTCTGTCTCTCTCTCTCTCTCTCTCTCTCTCTCTCTCTCTCTCTCTGTAAACCTCAGAGACCAGCCAAAGCTGTTTAGTGAGAAACTCTCAAAAAGGATTTGTTTTTACTTTTATTCATGTTCATGTGTGTGTTTGAGTGAGTGTATATCACATGTGTTTGGGTGCCAGCAGAAGCCAGAAACCAGAAAATGGGGTCAGAAAACCTGGAGCATCACTCAATCCCTCATTCATCTGTAAGTTTATTATAAATCATAGTCTTCATTTAACATATTTTGTATTGAATATTTTTAACTCATAATCTTTTATGAATTGCATAAATGCAGATGTCTGTATTTAATATTAAATTAAAAAAATAAGCATTTCAGTGTTTCTCCAAGAAGCAGTCTTTATTTGGAAAACCATCATTCTCAGAGTTAAAATGATGAATTTGCTACCCTCTATTTTGGTGAGTGTAGGGAGGTTTCTTCTTTTTCAGTTTTATAGACTGTCTTTATTCTATTCAGGGTACCATTACAAAGGATCAAAGTTCGGTGGCTTCAAAGCACCAAAAGGTATTCACTGTTCTAGAAGCTTACAAATTCAAGATCAAACTTCTAGACGGCTCACTGCCTGGCAGATAGATATCTTTACTTTTAAATAAATGCCAACTTTGGTTATGTCAAGGCTTTTTTTTTAAAAAAAAGTGCTTTAATCTCAATCATTAGAGCTGGACTTTTCTGGCCTTGCTTCTGAGTGACTCACCTTTGCGCTTAACATTTCAAGATATGAACCCATACTTAGCCACTCATGGCTGTGTAACTTTGGGTAAGTGACCTAACTTTCAGGCCTCAGTGCCTACAAAATGGGAATAAGAAGAGGACTTACTTCATCAGGTAATTTATAGATATGAATGAAACGATGCATGGAAATACCAGCATATTGCTTGGCTCATGGAATATATTAACACTCCTGAACAGTTAGCATCCTTACACGTAGTCCATGCTCTCTTCCACTCTCAGGGTTTAGGACGTTTTTGTTGAAGAAAACAAAACACGTAGTAAAAAATTTTTTTAAGGATTTTTGTTAAGAGAGTCTAAAGACCTTTAGTGGTGCTGGAATCCTGTTAATTACAGCTAATTTTCTAGCCCCAGAAACCAGAAACCATAGGTTCTTTGCTTGTTTGTTTGTTTTGAGACAGAGTTTCTCTGCGTAGCCCTAGCTGTACTGGAACACACTTTGTAGACCAGGTTGGCCTCAAACTCACAGAGATTCGCTTGCCTCTGCCTACCAAGTGCTAGGATTAAAGGCGTGTGCCACAAATCCCTGGCTAGAAACCCTAGATTCTTAATCCAAACTATCATATGAACACCTCTGTTAGTCTTGCTTCCCTCTGAAACTTCACAAGTCGGGATCCCATCATCTATATTTCTCTAAACATTCTTAACCCCCAAGCTCCCCTGGAACAGTCCATTATGCTCTAAGCACCCAATGTTCCTTCCAGGACAAAGTCCTTCCATAATCCTCCCCCACACATGATCCGGTATGCCATAACAATACCTCTGTCCTAGTTAGGATTGCTATTGCTATTGCAAAATACCATGACCAGAAATCAACATGGGGAGGAAAGGCTTTATTTGGCTTACACTTCCATATCGTCATTGTCACAGGAAGTCAGTACAGGAACTCAAACAGGGAAAGAACATGAAGGCAGGAGCTGATGCAGAGACCATGGAGGTGTGCTGCTTACTGACTTGTTCCCTATGACCTGCTCAGTCTGCTTTCTTATAGAACCCAAGACTGCCATCCCATGGATGCCACTACCCACAATGGCCTGTGCCCTCCCACACTGATCACTAATTGAGAAAATAACTCTAGTTTCTGTGTCAAGTTGACATAATTTTAGCCAGCACAACTCCACTACATGGTACTAATACCTGCTTTGATTTTCTTACTATGGCTGTGATGAAACACTATTAGAAAAAAAAAACAACTTGGGAAGGGAAGGGTTTATTTGGCTTATATGCCCGAATTAAAGTTCAGCGTGAAAGGAAGTAAATGCAGGAAATCAAGGAAGGAACCTGAAGGAAGGAACAGAAGCAGAGGCCAAATTACTGTCTTGTTCCCCATGGCTCCCTCAGTTTGATTTCTTAAATACAATCCTGGAGCACCTGCTCAAGGCTGGCACCACACATAATTGGCTGGATCTTCCCACATCATTCATCAATCAAGAGATTGCTCACAGACATGCATGTAGGCAATCTGATGGTCGGGTTCATCAATTATGGTTTCCTCTTCCCAGATGACCCTAGCTTGTGTCTAGTTAGCAAAAGTGTACACAGCATGGTCCTTAAGGATTTTCTGCCTGCTGGGGCTACTCATTTCTTATATACAGGTGTTAGAGTTTCCATATAGAACGAGAATGACAGCTCCATTTACTTCTTTTCCCCTGTACTTTTTCAGTGTTTGTTTCTACATATATTGAAGTTTTTGTATTATTTTGCGTATTTTTATATTATTACATATTCAGGGGTAATTGACTCCATTACATAACGCCTAATAACTTTACTGACATGGACTTTCTGAAATTAATACTACTACTGTTTTTATTTCATTGAGTTCACAGTATATCTTTTCTAGTTCTTTCCTTTATCATATTTTATTTCTTAAATTTGTTTATTTTATGTATATAGGTCTTTTGTCTGTTGTATATATTTGTGCAGCACATGCATACCTGGTGCCCATGGAAGTGAGAGGAAGGCATCAAGTCTACAGTCATATGAAAACCGCCATGAGGACACAGATCCTATACAAAAACAAAAAGCGTTCCTAACTGCTGAGTCATTTCTCTGGCCCCTTCTCTTTTCTTTCTTCTATTTATGTATTTTTTAAAAGATTTATTTGTATATTTTATGTATATTAGTGCTCTGTCTACATGTACATCTGCACACTAGAAAAGGGCATCTGATCCCATTACAGATGGTTGTGAACCCTGGGAATTGAACTCAGGACCTCTGGAAGAACAGTAAGTGATCTTTACATCTGAGCCATCTCTCCAAACCTACTTATGTATTCTTAATTCTACTGTGCTGAGAAACTTTGACACAAGGAGTGTAAAGGGACTTTTAAGTATATATTATAGTGTTGCTATAGTAAGGCATATTGTTATACAGAAAATCTCTCCAATATATCCTGAGTAATACAAAATGAGTATTTGTTGTATAATATCTGTATTAGTCATGTTTCTCAAGTTCCAGGAGGCAACAAAAGGGCAATGACATTAGCCTATACTGTTTGGGGGAGTCTCTTAGATGTTCCTGTCCCGTAACTTGAAGAGGGGTTTCCTTTTCCTGGCACTTGAGTTGGATAGCCTTTGGTTCTAGGCTATAGAGGGCATGAGGGCCTTGTACTCATAGATAAGCACTAAGAGAACCAGGAATATTAATCACATTGGGTGGCTCTTTAAATGAAGGAAATAAAATCAAACATCTGCATTCCATCCAGAAAGCTGAAAAAGGAGGTTGTTAATGACCTGGTGACCTTTTTTGCTATCTGTAGGGACAGACCTCACCCTAATTCCCCAAAATGATTGTTCCAAACTCTTCCCTCCCTAGATTATTCCCCATCCTTAGTGGAGATGTCACATGTACTTTATGGCCTGCTGACCTCTATGCTATCAGGAAGAGACCACACTCGATTCTAGGTCTTTTAGCCCTAGAACCCACCATCATGGTCACATGTATTTTGCAAAAGACTTTCTATGTAGTCACACATTAAACTTTATTGTATACGTGCGTGGAATTGGACTGATTGTTGCCTGGAAACCTTTACACAAATTGTACTGTGTTTTAAATAGTCTGACAATGAACCATCTGGTCTTAAACTCCATGAATCTGATCCAGGTTGAGGATGCACCATGTTTTCATTCTCACCTCTCTATGCAGTTTGCTTCCCTGTATGACATTTACAGGAACCCCCTCCAATAGATATGACAAGGAAGCAGTGTTCATGAAGTCTCAACAATATGGTTGCCTAAACAAGACCTATGTAATGACTATATGAGAAGACATAACAAGCAAGATGGGAGAAAATTCACATGGCCTTGCTAACTCCCCAATTAAGAACTATAGGCAATCAATGGCTGCTGGGGGAGGTAGAATCAGTTTTCTTCACGAATAAGCTCACTGACAGGTTATCCAATCCCTAGTGGGTGGCCCTAAACACAACATAAGTACATATAAGAATGTGAGGGGGAGACAGGCACATGCACATGCATGTGTAAAACAATTACAGAAAAGGTCACGAATTTGAAAGAGAGTGTGGAGGTGACATAGGAGGAGATGGGAGAGAAGGAAAAGAAATAATGTAAAAACAGTAATCATGTATAAGAGATTAAAAATATAATGTTTTAAATAAGAAAAGAGAGAGAAACACCAGTGCTTTCCTAGTTTTCTTTTTGTTCAGGCTGGGATCTCAGTCCATGGAATGGTGTCACTCACGTTCGGGGTGCATCTTCTCTTTTTAGTTATTCCTTCCTGCAAACATCCTCATACACACACAAAATAGGTTTTTCATAAGAACATACTATCATAAATATATAATATAATATAGTATAATATAATATAAGAATAAGGTATTCTTGACCTTAGAAATATTATATGTAGCAAAATGATCTGTATTCAGGATATAAATAGTTCATGGTCCTGGAACTTTCTACTGTATCCAGCAAAATTCTTATTGCAAATTTGAGCCTTCTTCCCTTAAAAATCAAGAATCATTCTTGGATGAACAAAAGCAACAGTAAGAAATTGATTAGATCAGCCAGGCAGTAATGGTACACACCATTAATCCCAGCACTTGGGAGACAGAGGCAGGCAGATCTCTCTGAGTTTGAGGCCAGCCTGGTCTACAAGAGCTAGTTCCAGGACAGGCTCTAAAACTAGAGAGAAACCCTGTCTCAAAAAAAAAATGATTAGATCAATGTCTTTGTGAAGGATGAGGCTAGGAACTGTACTCTTTTCACTCGACATGCTGCTAGATAAGAATGATGAAACTGCCAGAAGAATAGCATCTTTCGTGACCAATTTCAGAACTACAGCCTCAAGTGCCCATGAAGTGTAGTCAGAGACTGCTTCTTTGTTCCCCAGTTGCCCAGATCTGAAATAATCACACAGAAACTGTATTATTACAACACCGTTGGGCCTATTAGCTCACACGTCTCATTGGCTACCTCTTATATCTTAAATTAATCAATTTATATTAATCTGTGTATCATCACACAGTTGTGGCCAATCAGTAAGGTGTCATCCAGTGTCTGTCTCATGCAGCAGCTACATGGCTTCTTCCTGACTCCACCTACTCTCTCCTCCTCTATCTGCTTGGAATTCCTGCCTTGCCCTATTCTTCACTGCAATGGGCCCAAAGCAGGTTCTTTATTAACCAATGGTATTCATAGCATAAAGAGGGGAATCCCACATCAATGGAGTTTGCCAAAATCCTTTTCCTTTTCTTGGAAGCTATTTTAGACCTCTTGGTCTGTTATAACATTATATAATAAACTGGGTGTTTATAAACCATAGGTTTATTATTCACAGTTTTAGAAGATCAAGTCTTCTTTCTTTCATAGGTATTATTTACTTTCATAGGTACAAAATGGGGGGGACCTCTTTTATGAAGGCTAATCCCCTCCTCAAAGTTTCATATTCAAGTACCATTGTATTCAGAATTACATGTGAATACATAATTAGGGCACTCAATCATTGGGTCCATAGCAGGCTACCATGCTGATTCTCCATGTATTCTTCATGTGTAGCTGTTGAAATCATCTTATTTCAGTACTCACAACCTAAAGTCCTGAAGTTACGTTCCTTAAATTCTCTGCACCACAGTATCAAACTTGAAAATTTTCAGTACAGCCATGTTTGCCAAGTACTTTCCATATTCCAAGAACCATTTTCTTTTTCTGGACCTCATTAGCTGATCTAACTTGAAGTTTTGACCTACTAAACAAGTCGAACTTGTGTTACCTAGGATAGAACTCTGCTTTTGCTTAGTAAGGAACCTGGAGTGTATCTTATGAAAACTTTGGTTGTCAGCCTCAGAAGCCCTATGAATGAAAAGCTTCCTAAATCAGTTCTTTCTGAGAAATCAAGATTTAATCAAGATGTAAAGATTTCTTGTTTTAAATGGATGGAAATAGATAACACTATCCTGCGTGAGATAACCCAGACCCAAAAAGAGAAATATGGTATGTACTCACTCATTAGTGGGTTCTAGCAATAAACAAAAGACATTGAGCCTATAGTTCACAATCCTTGAGAAGCTAAGTAATAAGGTGAACTCAAAGAAAAACATATATATATATATATATATATATATATATATATATATATAACTTCCTGGAAATTGGAAGCAGACAAGATTGCCAGGCAAAAGCTTGGAGAATGGGGGTGGGGAAAGGAGGGGGAAAAGGGAGTGGGGGAGAGAGAAGGGAGAAGGGGAGGGTTGGAGAGAACTTGGGGGAGTGGGATGGTTGAGATGTAAGAAGGGTGAATATGGGATCGGGGAAGAAGATATCTTAATTAAGGGAGCCATTTTGGAGTTGGCAAGAGGCTTGGCTCTAGAGGGGTTCCCAAGTGTCCACGGGATGTCCCCAGCTAGGACCCTGGGCAGCAGAGGAGAGGGTGCCTGAACTGGCCTTGTCCTATAGTCAGACTGATAACTATCTTGAATATCACCCTAGAACCTTCGTCCAGCAAAGGATGGAGATAGAGACAGAGACCCACATCAGAGCACTGGACTGAGCTCCCAAGGTCCAGTTGAAGAGCCAAAAAAACGGGAGACTATAAACAAGGAAGTCAGGACCACGAGGGGTTTGTTCACCCACTGAGACCGTGTCCCTGAGCTAATGGGAGCTCATCAACTCCAGTTGGACTGGGACTGAACGAAAATGGGATCAAACTGGACCCTCTGAATGTGGTTGACAATTGGGACAGACTGAGAAGCCAATGATAATGGCACTGGGATTTGTCTCTACTGCATGTCCTGGCTTTTTGGGATCCTATTCTATTTGGATGCACACCTTCCTAGGTCTGGATGGAGAGGGGAGGGCCTTGGACTTCCCACAGAGCAGGGTACCCTGCCCTCTCTTAGAACTGGAGGGGGAGGGGAAGTGATGAAGCGGGAGGGAAGTGGGAGGAGTGAAGGAAGTGGAAATTTTGATTGGTATTATTTATAAAGTAATAAAAAATAGTCTGCTAAAAAAGACTTTCTGCTTTATGTCTTTCCAGTTTCATGAAAAGGAATGCTGAGAAGCAAAATTGTCTGAGTCAATGAGTTCCAGTCAACTCCAGTGTCTTCTGATGCTTCATCAGAACAAGGCCCACACCTATAGAACTCAAGACTGTATCCCAGGGCCCAGTGTAATACATTGTTCCAAGTAGATTATTCAACAAATGTGTCCAATGAATGGGTAAATAAAACAAGTACAAAAAGTAACTATTTACTTACTTATTTATTGTTTTGAGACATGGTTTTAACGAAGCTTCAAGGAATAATGAGGACATAGAAGGACTAATTCATTTCTTTGTTTGGTTTATTTTGGCGCCAAGGATGGACCCTGGGTTGCAGCATGCTAAGCAATTGCTCCACAGCTAAACTATGCCTCTTGCCAAAGGCAGTCATGGCAAACTGCTTTAAAGTATGTGTGGGCTTTATTGTCTAAACTTGGTATAGAGAGAAGGGCTTACAGCAGCATTTGATAACTGTAGAAGAGTAGGAGGCCTCAAGGGACAGAGGTAGCATTATTGTCCTAATCATTATGTTGTGCGTTAGATAAGGACTCACTACTTTTTGTTGCTACTTTTCAGTAAGTCACCACAATGTGTTCATCTTAGTTACTTGAGCATAGTATATATATTTGAATATTTATACTTTTTTGTCTATAGTCCACATTTCTTTTCATCAGACAGTCTGTGCATGGTTATATACTGAGACATAGGATAAGATGCTTTTGTGCTTTGCACTACTCTAAGATGTGCTGGTCTATTTTTATATTCTTTAAATCACTTTAAACTCTTGTACTAGTCAGAGCTTCTGTTGCTGGAATAAAATGTCATGACATAAGGCAAGTTGGGGAAGAATGGGTTTATTTCATCTTTCAGCTTGTAGTCCCTCATTCAAGAAAGTCAGAGCAGAAACTCAAGGCAGGAACCTGGTGGCAGTAACTAACACACAGGCCGTGGAGAAGGCTTGTGCCTTTTTATAGTACCCAATACCACCAGCCAGTAGTAGCACTGCCCATAGTGAGCTGACACCTCTCACACTAATCATTAATCTAGAAATCTGAATACATGCTTAGCCCCAGGCCAGTCTAATGGGGGTCATTTTCTCAGCAGAGTTTTCCTCTTCTTAAATAACTCCAGCTTGTGTCAATTTGACACAAAAACTAGCCAGCGTTACATTACTGAGTTATCGTGATTCTGCATTCTGTTTAGGTTCATTTCAGTTCTCACTTTTTAAAAAAGGATGCAATTTGTCATATATCTATAGTTATGTGTGGGTTTATGTATATGTAGGTTTGTCTGTGAGTGCAAGTGCCAATAGAGGTCAGAAGAAGGTTTTAGATTTCCTTGAGCTTGATTCACAAAAGGTTGTGAAGCACCTGACATTCACGCTGGCAACCAAACTTGGTTTCCCTGGAAAAGCAGCAAGCACTCCTACCCACTGAGCCATCATCTATTCAGACCCATTCTTAATCTGAGGGAAATCCAGACACTAGGAAGCTGGACATGAAGGGAAACACACAGTAACCAAACCATGACTGAACATCTTTAATGTTTTGTACAAGTTGATCTGGAGATGACTCAGAAGAAATAAAGGCAGAAGCATTCAGAGTTTATCCGTTTTCAAATCTGTGAAATCCATTCTGTTTCTTCCCCCCTACCCCGAGAATCTTACTTATGCCCACTCATTTCAGTTAAAGTAGAGGGACTATCTTCCTGTGCTTCTAATATCCACTTAATTTTGTAATTTCTTCAGCTCCTTTCCCAGGTGTAGGTGTATGAAGAAGATATAAATAATGGATGAGAACTTAAGTGTGGTGGCACACGCCTGTGATCTCTGTATGCTGGAGGCCAAGGCTACTATACTGCAAGTTCAAGGCCAGCCTGGGTAATATAGCAGGATTCTGTCTCATTTTTTTTAAGGAATAGAAGAGAAATAAATGAAAAGAGTATTTTCAACTTTCCTTTAAACACTTAAGTTTACTTAGCTTATTACATTTTCATAAATTATTGCTAAAATAAATGTCAAGTTTACAGCTAAACATATGCACATTGTAGGAGCTAACAGACTTTTACAACAAGATATTTTTATCTAAAAAGGGGGAATTTAATTTCCAAATTAAATCATTTAAATTGTGTCAATGTTCCAAATGCTGACTGGCTGAGTTGCAGTATCTATAAAGCACCTTCCAGCTCTAAGGGTCTTTGATATTAATCTAAAATATGAAATGTGGATTTGGCTAAGATAAACTTGAAATGCCAAATAGTGTCCAGCAAGGAAAGGCTTATGAAAGGGTGATGGTGTGTGGTCTGTTCGGGTTGATGACACAATGTGTAGGCAGGGAAAGAGTGGCACCCTGCCTCTGTGTATGCACCTGTGTTTTCAGAGTTCCCACTCTGGGGTTTGCTCTGTTGTTCAGATAGGAGCAGACCTATTACTCCAGGCTCCCACTGATGTCATTCAATATATGGAGACTTCCGCCAAAGGACAAAGTGTTCCCATAGCCTCATGGAAAGGACAGACTCCTCTCAGTATATAATTTCTTGTCTGAACAGTTACCAAACACTTATTCACCTGAGCAGCTTTGGGGAATGAAAAACATTCCCGATGACCCCTTCCCTTTCACTAAAGCCAAGCGCCCAGTGGTTTCATTTTTCACTCATCCGCATTTGAGGCTTTATAGAACCGTTAAGGTCAGGATTAGCAGAATATTCTAGCAGACGGCAAAGGGCCTGACAAGATTTTTCTTTTTCCCCTTTCATGAGGCTTCCTTGCTCACCTTGAAAAAGCTTTGGGCTTCTTTTCTTATGCCCACTGCTTTTTCAATTTGCTCATAAATTTTTCAACTATGAAAGCCAAGTTAAAATTGGGATCGACAGGGAATTAAATGTGGCTCCCTGTTTAGACTTTATAGAATACTAATTTTAAACTTGAGATCATTCAAACAATAGACTGGAGACGTTAACATTAGTTATTTATTTTGTGCTGTAAACTAGTGCTCAGACATGTTTCTTTCATTGTATTTTCTCTGGTTTGAAACACCTTCCCTTCCCCACTGCTTTTATTTGTTTAAGTTTGCTGACAATCACACATTTGAATAGTGCAGCTCTTTATTGAATTATTGTCCCCTGCTTCTATCTCTGTTTTTCTTTCTTTTAGCTCCTGAAATGAAGCCTAACTCAGAAATTGACTTCTGAGGAGAAGGGCGGCCAATGCTTAGGAGTGAACTGCTGAACCTTTGCTCGCTCACCCTTGATTTATATGTTTAAAACACGTCTCTGGCCCTTTTAAAGAGCAGATCTGGAAATGCTGTTGAGGATAACTTTGGCATTAGCACACTCTTCTGAGGCAGCATTTGCAATGACCTCACTTCTGGAAAATGTGGCTCTTAGGATAGCACTCACACATGCCTTAGGTTGCCTGAAGGAAGTGTTCTCGGATATTCAATAAACAATATGCGCTTTCTCCATCCTTATGTCTCCAGACACTTCTTGGTGCACACAGTGTTTACAAAAATGACTTCAAGAAGGCCTGAGTAGCTGAATTGTTGAAATGAAAGAAACAATGTGTGTGTGTGTGTGTGTATGTGTGTGTGTGTGTGTGTGTGTGTGTGTGTGTGTGTGTGTGTGTGACAATGTGGGGGATTTTTTTTACATTTTTATTTTAGGAACATGCCTTAGCAGATCAGATAACTGTGTGTAGGCCCACACAGTTTCTTCTTGAATTCTTCAGTGTTATCAGAGCGTGTGAAGCTTAATCTGCCAGTTGTTATAAAGTAGACAAAGCAATTCTGGGCGTTAGTTTTGAGAACTTATTTTCTCACATCTATCTGCCTTTCTCCATGTCAGGTCATTCTGTTAAGGAGCAAGAAAAGGAGAGAAAAGTAAACAAAATAAAATGTAGCAATAATTCTGTGTAAATTATATTAAATCAGCTATAAAGTGACTTTCTTTTGTGCCAGGAAGAAGCAGAGGCTCTGGAACAGCTGTGGGTACACGTACTATTAGAAATGGAAAAATAATATGGAGTTGGTTTGTTGTTGTTGTTTTCTGAGTTTTTTTTTTTTTTGAGACAGGGTTTCTCTGTGTAGCCCTGGTTGTCCTGCAACTCACTCTGTAGACCGGGCTTGAAATCACAGAGATTCACCTGTCTCTGCCACCTGAAGACTGAGGTTGAAGGCAGGCACCACCACTGCCTGGTATAACATGGAATTGCTAATCAAAACAAATATATAGAATGATTAGGGTTTCTAACTTTAAAACTCCTTACTATATGGAGACTATGCTTAAATAAGGCATCTCCAGAGACAGGCAAAGGGCAAGCTATTGCAAATGTTAAGTATGGAGCTGGAGCTTAGCATTTTAATGTCCTTAGATGCCGACAACAGCCCTGGTAGTATAATTTTAAAGACTAAGCATAGCTAATACTTAGTAAACTAAGGCACGGAGAAGTGAAGTAGTTGGCACTGAGCTGGAAAGCAGCGGAACTCTGATCTAAGTCAGAGTTGTCTTCCTGTCTAATACTCTACCTTCTAATTGTTCTTAGGAAATACCTTAAGTGTGATCATGTGCTCGAGGGTGCCCACGTGTGTATGTGCATGTGGAAGCCAGAGGTTGATGTTGGGGATCTCCTCTGTGGCCTTCTACCTAATGTTTTTGGTTTGGATCAGTCTTCCATTGAATCGGATTTTCAAGCTTGTAGAGCCTGAACTTTAACTACTGAGCCTTCTCCCCAAACCCTGCCCATCTTCTAAATGTTTTGACATTCATGTGTCATTATGTTACAACTTTCCATATCATTATTTTAAATTTTTCGTGTATAAATTTTAGAAAAGGTACAAGACACAAAATTATACATGGATCCAGAGGGTTTTTTTCCTTTTTTAATTAAAACAATTTACTTTTCATCTTAGACACCAACCCCAGTTCCCCTCCCTCCCCTTCTCACATCCCCATCTCCTTTCTTCCCAACCTCCATTCACTCCTCAGAAGGGGTAAAGCATTCCTTGGGGAGTCAACAAGGTCTGGCATCCCAAATTGAGGCAGAAACCCCTCCTGCCCTATATCAAGGCTGAGCAAGATTTCCCATCATTGGGAAAGAGCTCCAAGCAGCAGTTCATGCACCTGAGACAGGTCCTGGTGCCCACCCAACAGATCAAGCCACATAACTCTCACCCTGTCACTCAGAGGGCCTAGTTCAGTCCCAAGCAGTTTCCCCAGCTGTCAGTCCATTGTCTGTGACCTGCTACTAGCTCAAGTCAGCTATCTCTGTGATCTTCACACCCCTTGTTAATATGATCCCTCCTTCCTCTCTTCAAGGAAACTCCAGGAGCTCAGCCCAGTGCTTGGAGTCAGAGGTTTAACTTAGTGGTATAGCCCTTGCCTAGAGTGTATGAGGCCCTGAGTTTAATTCACCATGTATGTGTGTGTGTGTGTGTGTGTGTGTGTGTGTGTGTGTGTGTGTGTTAAAGAGAGAGATTGTATATACCATGACTCAGCTTTATAAAATATGTAGACAAAAAAAATGACATTGTACTCCAAATGACAGATTCCTCTTTCTTAATCCTGCTGATTTAATGACTTCTCCGTCCATTAAGGGCTTCTTCACATAGCATCAATGATCTTATTCTAACATCCAGTTTGTAACCTCAAGAATAAAAGAAGTCCAGGCATGGCAAATACATGCCTTTAGTCCCAGCACTCTAAGAGGTAGAAAGATCTCTGAGTTCGATGCCAGCCCGGTCTACATAGCAAGAGATCAGCCAGAGCTACATACAGAGAATGACCCTGTCTCAAAAAAGAAAAGGGAGAAAAGAGGACTGTTTTTCTTGTTTCCCCCTTCTCTCATGTGGAGAAAGAGGAGTGTTTTTCCTTTTTCACGTGTTTATGTATATGGCCCAAGTGTACTGTGTGTATGATGAATGTTTGTATGTGAAAGTGGGTACAACATGTACAACATGGGTACAACAGGTACTTGCACACATTAATGCTTGACCATGTCAAGCACCACGGGTGATCGTGGGATTCCTCCTTCTCATTAGCTCTTCTACCTTATTCTTTTGAGTCAGAATCTCTCTCTCTCTCTCTCTCTCTCTCTCTCTCTCTCTCTCTCTCTCTCTCTCCCCTCCTGGCTAGTCAGGGTCTCTTAATTAAACCTGGAGATTGTAAACATGGCTCCCTTCCTGATATACCTCTCTGCCTCCCAAAGCTGGAGTTACAAAGAGCTGCAAGTCTCACTTGGCATTTTCGTGGGTTCTAGGAATACGAACTCCAGTCTTCTTGCTTGCACAGCAAGTGCTTTCTCTGCTGAACGCCACTCCCCACCAATAGAATTTCTGACCTGTGAACTTGTGTGTGTGATTCTTCCTTTCCTTTCCAGGCCTGGCAGCTGGATTCCGTAAAGGGTATACAGAAACCAGGAATATTTAATACTTCTTTCTTTTCCTAATCGTGTGATAAACTAAATTACTTAACAGTTTTCACCCCAGCCTCTTCATTTGGAAAAGAGGTTTCTTAGGTTTTCGTAACAGTGGGATAAGAAAGCCTATATCATTAGCAAAAAGCTGTAAGATGAACACAATGTGAATTGCTACTGTTCACTTCCCTTCAGATATTGGAAGGAAGCTTGAAGATTTTGATTTCCATTCCCTTTCCAAACTTGCAATCAGTCACATTTCCTAGTTCCTTAAATATTATTGTGTTAATAGTTAGTAATGACAGGTAAATCTATTGCCTTGGGGGGCGGTTCGAGACAGTGTAGCTTTGGTGTAACTTTGTTGCCTGTCCTGGAACTTGCTCTATAGACCAGGCTGGCCTTGAACTCACAGAGATCCACCTCCCTCTGCCTCCCAAGTGCTGGGATTAAAGGTGTGTGCTAACACTGCTTGGTCAAATTGATTTTTTTGAAATATGATTCGTATGTATGAAAATGCCAGAATGAAATCCATAACCTTCAAACACATTACTTTTTTTACTCACCATAAAAACTAATAAAAGAAAAATATCTAATATAAGGTTCAAGAAAATGTAGGAATAATTGAACTGTTCATTCTTTAACATATATTAATTTCCCTTGAGGATCAGAGACTAAGTATATTGGTAATATCATGGTATTTATAACCAGGGGAAATGATGAAATAGTTACAGGTAATTTATGCTGATTACAAAATCATGATTCTACTATTCAACAATAGAGAAATATCCAACACTGATAAAGATTTTCAAAAAAATCTTCCTCTGCACACCTGCTTCTAGTAGTGCATATTGTCATTCTAGCACTTGAGGAGGATGAGACAGGAGGATCACAAATTCAAAGCTTGCTTAGGGACCTCAATGAAACAGAATTTCAAAAAGAAAAAAGAAAAAAGGAAGAAAAAAAAACAGAGAAAGTAAACCTAAGCACCCAATGACTTTAAGAATGAGAGAATGAACCCTCCCAGGATGAGCTCTCTAAATTGTTATCTGATACCTAGTGGTCATCCCTGAAATCGTATACATGCAAATGACATACAGACTGAACAAGAAAGGTTTGAGGGAGGAAAGGGAAAGAAACTTTTTGTAATGATACTGTAATTTTAAAAACTAAGAATCTAAAACAAGGCAAAACAAAACCCAAATCAAAACAAAAAACCACTGTCAAAAAGAAATAAACCAAGAGAGAGAGAGAGAAAAAAAGTAACAAAGGGACCCTGGGTTTAATCTTCATTACCACAAAACCAAACAAAAAGATTCCTATGCTCTAGTCTTGCCTTTTTTACCAATTTGCCACCAAACTTTAGGTGATTCTTTTCAGTTCTGTGTCTGCATTGCCTTTCTCACTAAATCAGGAAGCCATCTAGCTTACCTTACAGGGAAGCCAATACGCTTAAAAAGGAGAGAATGGTGATAAAAGGATGTTAGAGAAGAAAGACGCAGATCATTTATTCCTTACAAGTAGGTCTGATTAGTTAGTGTGGTTATGTGGTTGTGTGTGTGTAACACTCATGTTTCAATTGTTTACTACAGCACCATAACTTAATTTTAAAAATTGACAATATTCAACGACAGACACTGTATGAAAACTTCTCTTTGGTTTACTGCAAGATAAATCTGCTTTAATTGATAAACTGATATGTTTTGAGTAGCTTACCAAAGACTTGGTAAGAAAGGTTCTTCTCCTTAGCATCAGCGTTGTTTGGTTTTGAGACAGGGTCTCAGGCAGCACACTGGCTTCCAATTTTTCATAAAACCAAGGCTGCACTTCAAATACCGATCCTCTTGGCCTCAGTTCCCATGTTCTGGACTTACAGGAAAGTGCCACCAATGCTCACAGCCACAGTTGGGTTTTAAATGATCTCAAACAAGCTGTCCGGGATCATAGATTATTTTTCCCTTTAAACATGTCACTGGTTTCAAATGCACCAAAAAAGATGAGTAATAGGTTCTAAATTCAGGAAAGCATAGAAGGTGCTCATGACTGAGTCTGAGATATCTTTTGTAAGAAGGAATAGAAGAAAGCACTATTTCTGCCTCAGCTCAAGTGAGAGCTTATGTTGAGAAGCATCTCAAATGGTAAGGCTATGAAATAGGTCTCCCTACTTTCTGAGTAGCTAGAGATACACGCAGGGAATGGTTATTATGTAACATAACTGTCTTTGTTTGAGGGGTACAGGATAACATGGCCCAGTGGTGAAAACTTAAACAGTCCTAGATTCCTGTAATATTTTTATCACTTACAAGGTATGCCACTTTGTTGACTAATTTCATGTCAATTTTACTTGGGCTAGAGTCATCTGAGAAGAAAGAACCCCAATAGAGAAAATTCCTTCATAAGATTGGGCTGTAGGCAAGCATATCGGCCATTTTATTAATCACTAATTGATGTGGAAGAACCCGGCCCATTGTGGGTAGGATCACCCCTGACCACCATGGTCATCCTGGGTTCTATAAGAAAGTAGACCCAGAAAGCTATGAGGAACCAACCAGTAAGCAACACTCCTCTATGGCCTCTGCATCAGTTCCTGCCTTCAGGTTCCTGGCCTGTTTGAGTTCCTGTCCTGACTGCCTGCAATGATGAACAGCAAAATAGAAGTACAAGCCAAATAAACCCATTTCCTCTCCAACTTGCTCTGATCATGGTGTTTCATCACAGTAACAGTAACCCTAATTAGTTCCCTCATCAGTAAAATAGAGGATAATCTATCCCAAAGGGATGATTTGACAATTACATAATTCACATGGATAACGTTCCTTTGCTCGGGACACATAGCAAGTGTTCAGAATCTCTTAATTCACTGCTTTTGCATTTTGTCATTATCATAGTGATCACTGCCAGTTTAGAATTTGGAGTTTCTCCAGCTAGAATTTTGGTTTGACTCTCACCGATTTTCTCAGAACCAAAATGTCACTAACGACACCTTATGCCTTCCTTGTATCTTTTAGTTCACACACCTCTTTAGGGTCTTCTGGAAGTAGTCTACCTTGGACTGACTTAAATCACCATTTTTTTTTCTATCATGAAACTTATGTGATATTAAGTAATTCCTTATGCCTGGGCACTGTTGGAAGTCACCAAGGAAAGGGCTGAATTAGAAGACCTCCTGGTCTCCTTTTCTGGAGGAGAATCTGTAACTCTAGGAGTCCGTATTGGGGGGAAGGGGGTCAGGACTGCTCAGTGATGAGTGACAGCTCTGTCTGAAAAGAACAAAGAACTCACTGAGTGTGCCAGAGCCCATGTTGAAGATCAGAGGATCATGAATTACAGCTCTACTACCCTCTGGCAGGACAGGAAAGGAATCTCAAGACAATTTTTGCCGGGACAGACATTATGGATTAAAGGCTCACATATTCGTGACTTGAAACCAGTCAGCCCATCAGACCTTCATAAGTGCCATCAGCCACCCTGGTTAATTTGGGGAAATATTCTCAAAGAGAAACAAGAGTGAGAATTTTTAGTTAGACAGTGCTTTTGAATCTTACACCCTTTTCTGGCATCTGTGATAAACAGTTTACCAGGTGATTGAAGCTATCATATTTCAGGGTTTTTTTTTTTTTTGAGGAAAAAAATCATGATGGAATTTAAACGCTATCCTGTCTTACTCCATTTACCATCAACCGGGGGTTGCCCAGCAGGAGAAATGAGATCATTTCCCTCGGAGTGGCAAGCTGAGCTTGCCCACATTCATTCTTCTTTCCACATCATGTTTTAGCATCAACATGTCAGCAGCTTCTAAGATGTGCCAGATTTGGGGAGACAGGGGACTGCCACCACTGTGAGGGAGACCCTCCCATCTCTGTAGAGATTCACAGCAGCTACCTTTTCTCTTGTTTTGTTGTCAAATGGTGGGAGGAGGTTAAAGAAGTCCTTCTGCCTTAGTGCCTGGCACGGGGCTTGGCTAACATCTGAAGCTGTGGAGCCCAGTAGCTAGCCTACCTGATGCATTCCAAACACTCATTTTTCCTATGTATTCCTTTTAATAAAAGTACTCTTTTCCTTCTTCTCCCACCCCCCCCTTTTTTTTTGATTTTTCGAGACAGGGTTTCTCTGTCGTTTTTGGTGCCTGTCCTGGAACTAGCTCTTGTAGACCAGGCTGGCCTCGAACTCACAGGGATTCGCCTGCCTCTGCCTCCCGAGTGCTGGGATTAAAGGCGTGCGCCACCACTGCCCGGCTCCCACCCCCTTTTTGACAAGGCCTCCTGCTACTTAGACTGGCCTCAAACTTGCAATCTAGTGAAAATGACCTTGAACTTCTGATCCTCCGACCTCCACCTCTTTAAGTGCTGTGGTTTCAGATAAGCACAGCCACACTGAGCTAATCCCATGCTGGGGATTAAACTCAGGGCTTCTTGAATTCTTTACAATTGAGTTCCAACCCCAGTAGCCTGCATCCTTTTTCTTGATTCTGTTTCTTAGACAGTTCTGTGTCTGCAGAGGCTAGTCATCTTGGGAGGGTGAGACATTTGTCCATCATTCAAAAACCAGAAGCAGTGTTGATGACAAAAGTCAGCATGAGAGCACTTAACTAACATGATTTTTACTTTTAAGCCCTGCACTACAACAAAACAAACGAATCCTAAAACCCCAGCATCTGAAAACAGCTCATCCTTGTGATATCAAATGGCCACTGTCAACTTTACATCTTGTCAAACTTAACCCACAGTTCTCTCTCTTTTAAAAATGAGATTTTTTTTATAATTTGGTGCTTTGCAGAATAATGTAGAAGTACATTTTCATTTTGAAACTTCACACCTTAAACAGATATCTACAGTGCTATGCACATCTCTGTTGATGTGTATCCCTGTATTCCAATCTTAGCTTCCTCCTAGAAAAGAATTTCTATCAGCTGTTCTGTATACAACTCTCTCAACTTTTTATTTTGTTTTGTTTTTGTTTTTCTAGACAGAGTTTCTCTGTAGCTTCAGAACCTGTCTTGGAACTCACTCTGTAGAGCAGGCTGGCCCCAAACACAAAGAAATCTGCCTGCCTCTGCCTCCCCAGTGCTGGAATTAAAGGTGTGGGCCACCACCACCTGGCCCTCTCAGCCTTTTAAAAATTTACTTTTATACACATATTTCTTCTTTAGATTTTTTGGAAGGTCTACTATGCAGCCCTGAATAGGCCAGAACTTGTTTGGAAAACTTAGGGCCCTTGATAAGATTTCTTTTATTTACTAATCCCTCAAGTCCCCAGCCTGGCCACTTTCCCCCATGAAATGTTTCCTTTTCCTCTGTTGCTTCACTGTTCTTCCTGCCACTGTTTGTGCCCTGGTCCATTTAGCTTGGGCCGCTGCTGCATCTGCCTCACTGGTCTCCCAGTCTGTAGACCCACTGCTTTTCAGGGCAGCTCAACCTGCTTTCACCAAACTCAGCTTCTTTTGTCTGCTCAGTCCTTGTATTGATCATCAGCTCAAAAGCCCTCAGTAGTAGTTGCCTGTTTCTTGTCGTTTCTAATTTGTCTTGTCAAGTGGGAGACGGTGTCAGCTTATTCTGTGTGGTTCTCCATGGCGGATCTAGAGCCAGTAGCCAGAGTTCTAGGGAGGTCAATTTTAGCTAATCAAAGGAAACTCCTCTGAATAGCTTGAGATGCTGCACAAAGAAGCAGCTTGCTAGAGGTCTGGACTTCCGGCCCCTGGGGAGGTTCATAATCAGGAGCTGGGACTACTTGTCAAGGGTGTTGTAAAGACAATTCATACTTTCAGGACGTAGTGACCCACTGTTGACCTTAAAAATGATGATACCTGCATGTTTTTTTTTTAACATTGGATGCATGCCAGACTTGGAGATTTCATGTTACCTCATTTATCCTCATATCAACTCTATGCTCCACACCATGTGGCGCCCTATTTACAGTTGGCTCTGCATTAATGATTAGCTGCTTTCTGGATTCAGTCTACAGTTGGCATCATGACTCTGCCACTTATTGGATGAATAACTTCTGAACAAGATGCATTTTCTATTTTATGTCAGCCTCCTCATCTTTACAATGGGGGTGGGGGGTGGGTAATAGTACCTAGTTCTAAGGGATGTAATTCAAATCATGTCATAAGTTACCACATATTGTACATAAAGCTCTGCTTAATGTATAGTATATTTCATTACTCACTATCAGTTTTATCTTCATTAGATGATATGTTCTTTGTGGGAAGTGGTTGAGTTATGTGTCTTCTTATATATTCTTTTTTTAGGCAGCCCAAATAAACTTTCTTTCAGTGAGTACTTATGGCCAACGATAAAATGCACACTCGATGAAGCTACTCCGTGAAACCTAGGTCCTTGTTTTTATCACCATTCATTAATCCCTATTGATCATCTCTGAGTCAATCCAGGTTAGCCTCTGTCAACTACCTTTTCCTTGGGAACCTGTACTTTTATTGGTCTCTCAGAGACATGGCTAGCTGGCGATTCAAAGACATAGAGGTACTTGTGCTTTTAGTTGCTAGTCCCAGTTAGTAAGTGGATGGGAGTACCTTTGTGGATAACCTTGTGATCTTCGCTTTTATTGTTTTGTTGTTCCATCATCCTTCACGTCTTCATTTTACACTGACCCTTATATATTCAACTCCCATCTTGCGGATGTCAGAGCATTTCCTTAGTGCAGCTCTTTGCTTTATTTGTGAAAGTTACATGAAACACACACAAATCTCTCTCTCTCTCTCTCTCTCTCTCTCTCTCTATATATATATATATATATATATATATATATATATATATATGATATTTATGCACACGCACACATGCTAGCGCGCACACACACACACCTATTCTCATCTTGTTTTACAAACATTACATGTAGCTAGTAGGAAGGGGCCACTTTCCATTTTAGCCCAACAAATTAGTAGCTGTCTTAGAGAGGACGCTTTTGAAGCCAGGTGCCACCACTTTGCTTAATGCTCCCTAATGTGTGAGCCTGAAAATTATGAGTTGTTGGAATCAATTTCCTACAAACAGCTGAGCTACATGCAGCTTTTGTTCTGTCGGTGATTGTCTCAATTCCTGAATGGTTGTTTCTTCCAGACAAAAAAAAATCTCATGTCTTATAAAGAAGGGTCATTATCTCACAGAGCCTAGCCTGTGATTATAAGGTTTGCCAAGTTTCATCCAATGGAACGACACTTGGTAAACTATATTGCCAATTGTTAATTTTTTCCATATACTTTGACCATAATATGCTAGTTAATTATCCTTATATCAGTAAAAGCATATTTTATTGAGATTCAAAATTAGGGATTTGGTTTTTCACTCAACCGTACAAATGTTGACTGACTATTTACTCTGGGACGCAGTCAAGTCCTTTCACAGATAAAAGCAGCATGATTCTTACTTTTTCTAGCGATGAAGACAAATGTCACCGAAAGACTCAGAGATCACCTGAACTTCCAGTGTATGTTTGTTTGCCATTGAAATTAGCAGATCCCCTAGAGAATAATGACATTAGGGCTGCTCCATCTGCTGATGATGAATAGAGCATAAAGCATGAGGAGGCTTCTTTTCCATTCACTAAATGCATCACGTGCCAGGGTTGGTCTGAACAAGCTGCGGCATCCATTTGTCTGTCTACCAGTGCTGCTACCTGCATGTAGCTCATTGTCCCTCAACTCACCTCTCCCTGTCACATACGCAGACCAAACATATAGACGCACATACTGATATACTGGAGTATTAGTGTGCATTTTTTTTACCTTTGTTTTCAACCTTATCTGTTGAATGACTTATTTATGGGTTCTGAGTATCCAGAATGTCCACATGCTAGGCAAATTACTCTATTACTGGGCTATGCCTCCAATCCCTTTTCTCATATTTTAAAGCAGGCTACAGTTTTTCCTAGTCCATGTAATGGAGAAGACAGATTCTCTCTCTCTCTCTCTCTCTCTCTCTCTCTCTCACACACACACACACACACACACACACACACACACACACACACACACATATGGTGAAAGGAAGGAAAGATCTGTTAGTGTAAGGGATACTAAATGTTTGGGTATCTGACCTACAATACCCTCAATTTCTTGGTCGTATCTGCCCACTCTGAGCAGCTGTGCAATTTCAATCTGTGTTCTCAGTTCACCTCACCTCACAAGGCATAGTTTCTGGTAGGGAGTTGCCAGACTGCCTTGCCCTGAAATTGTTCCTGCAGGAAAGCAGATGTCTGGTGTCTCCTAGCAATTGAAGTGTTACTGAGGCCCCTGGCCAAATGCCACTCAGCGCCGGGTTGATGCCAAATTCTCTGCAGACAATGAGTCTTGGGGGATGTAAGGAAGAAACTATTACCGAAGATTGGAATGCATCAGCCAACACAGCTTGGATAAAGCTTTGCAGCATCACAAGGATTTGACTGTTCAGAGGAGGGTAAAAGAGCAGTCTGCGAATCAGTAGGAACTGGTCAGTGTGTTTGGTGATGTAATAATACATACCACAGAGATTTGGGCCTGTTGTCTTTGTTGATATTGAAGTCAAGCCAGGTAAACTCAAGCCGAGTGTTTTCCACAGCTGCATATTAACTTAAGACTAGTAACAAGTATCCAGATAGATGTGACAGCTTGTGGTATAAAGACTGAAAATTTAAGGCTCTCTGCTTAAAATTGTGTCAAATCACCCTTCACACAGGTCCATGGGCAGGAGGTGAGGAAGTCTCACCGGCACAGGCAGTGACTTTGTCCTTTGGTAATTCATCCACTAAGTTGGAACCTTTATTCCCAACTTGTCTGCCTGCAGCTAGTACTTAGTAGTAGCTAAGAGGCTAATACTGCCTCTTAGTATTTTCCAGAAGGTGTGGGAAAAGACCCAGCATGGCTACAGACTTACAGAATACATTTTTGGTAAAGATTCCTCTTGCCTGTTACCTTTCCGCATAAAAACCCACCAGCAATCATATTTGTTATGGATTTTTGTCTTTGTAGAAGATCTTGTAACTTTGTTGAACAATGGATTTCACACTCATTATTTTCTACTGTTTTCAGTTTTGAGACTAGCAACAAATCGTAATAATGAACAACTTATGTCATACTGGCAATCGAATTGTAGGTAAAATCAAAATTGAGAACACTCTAGCTAGGACTGAATATGGTCTCAGTAACCATTTTCGAATAAAGCATCCTACAGGAAGAAGGGAAATTCAAGAGCCACTACCTCTAGAGATTTGTCAAATTGTAAGATGCCACATCAGAACAATTGTATACTTACTACTCTAATGATATTCAAAAGATGTGATTTCCAGTTTAGGTATTGGGAGTAAACTACTTTTATCTGTGCCTCAGCTTACTTGCCTGCAAATGCATATGCTCATTTGTTTTTGATCCATCTATGCACTTGTAGGGATCCATTACAACTATACTAAATTAACTTGATGCCATGAAGCAGATCAGAGGTTTGAAATCACCTGAACTAATAGTAATCTATAGCTATATAAAATAATTACATCCCTTGAATTGATTTCTGTCTGGTACAGCAATTTTGAAAAAATAAATTTGGATTTGCCACTATCTTATACTCAGCATCTGAAGCTGTGTTTCTGAGATTTGGCTTTTTAAAGTACTGCATTCCCAGATATAACATCAAGAAGCAGCCTGGATTGGAGCCTGGTTGCCTAGAAATCCCAGACATGTATAAAAGTGTACCAGTTTCCCCTTGTGAAACTTCGATAATACACAAAGGTGTCAATGACAACCCTTAATTCCCCTTTTTCTTATTCATAAAATTCTCCCTTATTACTCTTATTATTTTCCTGACTTGCTCATGTAGACCTGGGCATCCTTGATGAAAGTGACATTTAACAGTTCTTACTCCCTCTCCAATGCAAACAAAAAAAGTAAGGGAAGAATAACTTTGGTTCTGAGTCCTCAGATCTCACCCAGAAGTATAAAGAACCATGCATTTCTTGGGTTTTTAGTTGTACTTTTGATAGTACCATTATTTAGTGAGACTTAAAGCAATTTAAATGAGCAATGCTTCTATTAATGCATTATACATTTATTTCCTACTTCATAAATTATGCTGTGGGAAAATGTGGCTTTGGAATCTTTCTTTAATGAGACATAATTGCACCATTTGGGGAAGAGTGATGACACAATACTTGGTCAAGGTCAAGATAGATATGAGGTGTCCAAAGCGAAGCCAGAAATAGACCCAAAGCCCCGCTGAGTTCAGTTTCATTTACGCTTCCAATAAACCACAGTCTCTCTTTCTTCTGTACGTTTTAAGTACAGTGGTTTGCTATGAGCATAGATATTAGACAGGCTGCAAACCTGTGCAACCATCCAATGGCCAGAGCCATTAAAGAGGGCTTGATGTGGCAGAGGAAAGAATCAATGCACACGGCATTGTCAGTAACAAGCCTAAGAAGTTCACTTTAGCAGCCGACATTCTTAGTCCATGCTTTTCCATCTTCAGGCATTTTTTTTCTCTAGCTGAGAGCAACAACTTTTGTTGTTGATTTCAGACAAAGCCATATTTTGAATGAGAAAATCATATTGTCTTAATATTCGTGCCCAAAACTGAGGTAATGAAGTATGGAGTTCATTTGTGAATTGTTTTGAATGGCCACAGCCCCCTGAAATTATTTTTGTTGGGAACTTGAGTGAGCATTCTTTTAGAATAGCCACGCTGTTGTAATTGGCAAACCTCTGGGACAGTATCTTGGAAGGGAAATAGTGTGTAGTGGAGAAGGAATACTGAATCCATGACCTGCAACCTGAATTATCTGTTTCATCGGCCATATTTTCACATTTGAAATTGCCTCCAGATGGGAAGACAAGATCTTAGAGTCTTTAATTGTGGAAAGCATGTATTAATGTTAGATATCAGGGGGACATTAGTTTTCCATGGCATCTTTTACATGCCTGTCTTTTATTACCTGTTGGTTCAAAATGCATCTCATTATCTTTTATTTATCTTTTATAAGATATAGCTGACAATTTTTAACATTTTCTCTAAGGTCTTTTGGAGGAAGTAATTTTTTTTTCTGCTCCAAGATCATAACATATCATTTGGTCATGTTTCAGGCCTCAAGTTTATTTAAGGAAACCTGCCTTCAAAGCCCAGAAAATCCCAATATGACTCCCAATCAACTTGGAAAGTTTAAATTATTAATTACAATGATTAGACCTGTTCTTCATCTTCTAAAGACAAATGCACCCTCTGAGGCTAATCCCCACTAATGACTGAATTCTTTGATTACAGAGGGGTGGGGGAAGAACTTCATTTCTGATAGGTGTTGGCTACAACCAGAAAGAGAACCTCTATGAATAGAATTCAGTTCTAAAGTGTTCAGTCTTTCAACTGCCTTCTAAAGTTTTCTTGCTCTCACAAAATGCCTCGAATTCCACGCCTTTCATCTATACTCTGAAAAATTTGCCTTCCTAGGACCCCAGGGGTAATTGCCAGGGGCAGGTTAAGACAACCTTGAGGTCAAATGCTGCTGTGAGTTTTTCCATTCCTGTGGAGCCCTAGGAAGAGACAGTGGCTACCTCCATTCAGTGGGAAGTAACAATGACCCAAAACCAGTGTAATTACATTGGAAAGTAAAATAGAAAGAGCTTTGGGGTTTTTCCAAATTAATTTCCCCAAACTGGTGTGTGCAAACTTAAGTGGATATGATACCCATCACAACTCTTGTGTGCTGTAGAACATGAGGCTGCTTTTTAAAAATGATTTTTTGTTGAGATTGTAATATAACTGCATCATTTCTTTCTTCTGTTTCCTCCCTCCAAACCCTTTCACTTATTCCCTCCCCTTGATCTCTTTCAAATTTATGGCCTGTTTTCATTACTTGTTGTTACATACATATATGTATACACACACACACATTCCTAAACCTGCTCAGTTCATATAATATTATTGGTATGTACATTTTTAGGACTGACCATTAGGTATTGGCTAACCAATTTGTGTGCTCTACTCTGGGGAAGACTATTTCTCCTCTCAGCATTCTTCAGTTGCCTGTAGCTCTTTGGTGTATGGTTGAGGCCTTGCAGTCTTTCTCCCATCTACTTTAGCAATCTATTGTTGCTGTCATTGCTCAGCTCATTTTTAGTGAGTTGTGTTGGTGAGACTTTATGGGGGTAGCATATGACTTTCCTAGAAGATACAATCTCACAACAAACTCCCTCTGGCTCTTGCAATCTTTCAACCCCTTTTTCTCAGTGTTTTCTGAGCCTTAGCTTTGGGAGTTGAATTGTCGATGTATCAGTTGGAATTGGGCTCCACAACTTTGATTGTTTATGGTTTCCTGTAATGATTTCCATTTGTTGCAAAAAAAAAAAGGTTTCCTTGATGATGAGGGAAAACTACACTTATCTTTGGGCATAAGGACAGATACATATAGGCTGTGATTATGGATTATGTTGGCTTACTAAATTATTGATTGTTGATTCTCCTCCAATAAATGTGACTTTATCAGCACAAAGTAGTTGGCTAGATTTCCAGTATATGGCATGGTCTCCCTCTTGTTGTCTTAAGTCAATTAGAGAGTTGTTGGTTACCCCCAAGGTATGAATACCACTACTATGCCCTTAAGATTATCATGCCATGCTGGTTGTTGTTATGGTTTATAGGCAGCAGAGTTGGGAAGAACTGTTGGTTGCTTCATGAAGCTGTTGTTTGCTCATGGTTCAGAAAAGTAGTATGTCTGTAGTTTATATAAACACAGTAAATAACTTGTAAACTATGTAATAACATACATAGTTTTCTTCCTTGAAACCAAATCTGGTAGGTGAGTATGGTTCTTACAATTTTATCTTTTAATGAAATGCATCTTATATTTTAAATATATTTTGTCCCCAAATATCAACAGACCCTGCCTTGCCAGCCATCATAAATATAACTATAATGAGAAAAAATGCACAAGACTAGTCAAATACTTTGTCCACTTTTAACAACTTTGGAAAGGGTCGTATTATGCTACATTGAAATAATTCTCACTGTTAAATTCATTGGAAATTGATAGCATGTCAAAATATTGTTGATCTTAGCAAATAATAGAGTTGAAAAATGTACACTTATGATGTATGCACCAAAGTTCAACAGCTTTTTTTTTTGAGACAGGGTTTCTCTGTGTAACAACTCTGGCTGTCCTCAAACTCACTTTGTAGGCCAGGCTAGTCTCGAACTCACAGAAATCTGTCTGCATTTGCCTTGTGAGTGCTGGAATAAAAAGCTTGTGCCACCACGGCCTTGTTTCTGGTAAGGATTTTTAATGAAAATAAAAAATGAAATTTATGCCCTGGCAATGCTGAAGCACACATGGGCAGCCTGTATACAGCAGTTCTGTTGAACTTGCCCATATTGGGTTTCATGGTCTAAGTTGGGGATGATTGACCAGGTCTCTTCCTCAAGAGGGCACCAGATCTCATTATAGATGGTTGTGAGCAACTGTGTGGTTGCTAAGAATTGAACTAAGGACCTTTGAAAGAGTAGGCAGAGCTCTTAATCACTGAGCCATCTGGACTGGAGGAATTATTCAGCCATTAAAGGCTAGGCTCACAACCAATTTTTAATAGCAAAGTGGAAAATTCAAACCATGCATGTTCTAGTTATTTATCATTAGCTGCTGGTTGTTGGTTGATGATATACTTTATTGCTTTATTTCTTTCATTATTTTGTATTCCCAGGTAGGGTTTCATGTGTCCATGTAATCCCCCTGCATCTACATCCCAAGTGGTTGAGAACACAGACGTGTCATTATGCCCAGCTAACATTACTTTATTATATACATATTGTACAAATGTATAAGTATAGTTGTTAATTTTTTTCCTCTGAGGTTAAAATAATAACTAGATTTTATGTCTGTGCCTACTTCCCTCTATTTTTGTCACCTCTAAATATTTGGGTTCATATTTCTTTCTTAGAATTCAAACTCATCCTGATTACTAAAATAAGCATGGGGCAATTCTTTGGTCCAGACAATCTCTGTCATTGTTTCTTCATGTGCCAATTCATTTTATCTTCACAATAGCCTTGCACAGCCTGTTCTATAATCATCCTCACTTTACAATCAAGAAAACTGAGTTATAATGAAGTTAAGCAATATGTCCCAGGTCACATGGCTGGAAGTGTCACAAGCAGAATTCTTCAACAGCAGTGTGTGCCTCTTCTCTTGGTCCATATGATGGTATTATTGTCTCTAAGCTCTTTTATACCGGGCTCTTTTTATAATACAATCTGTATAGCTAAGTCTTCCCTAATCTCCCTACCAACATGCATATCACAGTGAGAAGAGCAATCACATATTTACCTTGTTCTCTAACTCCTGAGACCTTTTGAGGAGGGCTAGATGTATAGACAGAGTAACATGTGATTCATCTTTTGGGGGTCTAAAATTATTTTTAAAACAGGCATTTTCAAAATAGTATAACTGATTTTTTTCTTTTTCTTACTTATTTATTAAAAATTTCCACCTCCTCCCCACTTCCCTTTTCCCTCCCCCTCCCCACCTCCCCCTTCCTTTCTAGTCCTAAGAGCAGTCAGGGTTCCCTGCCCCATGGGAAATCCAAGGTTCTCCCCACTCCATCCAGGTCTATAAAGGTGAGCATCCAAACAAATCAGTCTCCCACAAAGTCAGTCCATGTAGTAGAATCAAAACTCAGTGCCATTGTCCTTGGCTTCTCAGTCATCCTTCATTGCCAGCCACATTCAGAGTGTTCAGTTTGATCACATGCTCCATCACTCCCAGTCCAGCTGGTCTTGGTGAGCTCCCATTAGATCAGTCCCACCATCTCAGTAGGTGGACACACCCCTCGTGGTCCTGACTTCCTTGCTCATATTCTCCCTCCTTCTGCTCCTCATTTGGACCTTGGGAGCTAAGTCCAGTGCTCCAATGTGGGTCTCTGTCTCTATCTCCATCCATTGCCAGATGAAGGTTCTATGGTGATATGCAAGATATTCCTCAGTGTGGCTATGGGACAAGGGCAGTTCATGCACCCTCTCCTCTGCTGCCCAAGGAACAATCTGGGGACCTCTCCTTGGACCTGGGAACCCCTCTAAAGTCAAGTCTCTTGCAAACCCTAAAATGGCTCCCTTAAGATAATTACTTCCCTGCTCCCATATCCTTCCCTTCCTCCATCCCACCCATCCCATTCCCCCAAGCTCTCCCCAATCCTCCCCTTCTCCCTTCTCTCTACCCATCTCCCCTTACACCCCCCACCCCCCCACCCCCGTGCACCCAAGTTTTGCCTGGCAATTTTATCTACTTCCAGTGTCCAGAAGGATAACTATATGATTTTCTTTGGGTTCACCTTCTTATTTAGCTTCTCTAGGATCACGAATTATAGGCTCAATGTCCTTCAATTATGGCTAGAATCCACTAATGAGTGAGTACCTACCATATTCCTTTTTTTGGGTCTGGGTTACCTCACTCACTCAGTAAAGCGAGTGTAACTGATTTTTATAGTGTGTGTGTGTGTCATATATGGGGTGTACTTTTATGTGTAGGTGTAGGTGTATGTTTGTGTATGTGGAGGCCAGAGGTTGATATTGGATGTGTTCCTTGATCAATCTTAACGTTATGTATTGAAATAGATCTCTCCCTTAAAGCTCTCTAATTCAGCCAGTCTATATAGGCAGCTTGTTCCAGGGATCTCCCGTCATTATTTCCCAAGGCCTAGGATTACAGGCAAGCTGCTAGACAGCACTGCCATTTCTGTGGTCCTAGGCTTCCAAACCCTGGTCCTCATGCTTTTGCAGCAAGGGCTTTATTCACTGAAGTAACTCTCCGACCCCACTGCTGATTTTAAATTGTCTTTTCTTTTTTGATTTCTTCATGGTGAACCATTTCATACAATATTCTATTTTTATTTCCTCATGTTGGGGGCCCAAATCACTGAGATGAAATTTCATTTTTATATGCAGTAGTGCAATGAAGAAAACACTTTAATAAGCAATTGCAGTATTTCTATTTGGGGAAGGAAAACAATGGGACTTCTGTGATCAATTTTGTCTGTTGTTCTATCAAAAATTTTTCAAGATTCATTTAAAGTTCATTTTAAAGATTTATTATGTATACAGTGTTCTGTTTACATGTATGCTTGCACACCAGAAGAGGACACCATATCTCATTACATATGGGTATGAGTCACTATATGATTGCTGGGAATTGAACTCAGGACCTCTGGAGAACTCAGGACCTTTGGAAAAGCAGCCATTGCTCTTAACCACTGAGCCATCTCTCCAATCCTCTATCAAAATGTTTAGACCTATCCACTTACTTCGTATTTCTGTCCTCTGTGTATGATGCGGGAGAATTGTCTGTATTCTGTTAATCATGTATTTTAATAAAACGCTGATTGGCCAGGCAGGCAGGATAGGCGGGAAAACCAGACAGGAAGTAGAGGTGATGCAATGAGAACAGGAGAATTCAGGGAAGCAGGGAGGTTCCTCTGCCACTCCTGCGCAGACCACCGAAGAGGCAACATGTAAACTGTCACACTGAGAAAGGTACTGAGCCCGTGTGGCTAACATAGATGAGAATAATGGGTTAAGATAAGTCATAAGAACTAATAAGTAGCCTGACCTAATGGACCAATCAGCTTTATAACTTATAGAGTTCTCTGTGTGATTAATTTTCTTTGGGGCTTGCTGATTGTGGGGTACCTGGCGGAAACCGAAACCCCAACAAGCCGGCCCCTCATGCTACATGCGTCTATCTAATTCTTTGTTTATTTCTTGTTAAATATAGGTATTCAGGCTGGTCTTCAATTTGCTCCATAGCAGAAGATGCCTCTACCGCACAAGTACTGGGATGACAGACGTGGGCCACTATATTGGATCTTGTGTCTGTAAGTCTGGTCCTTCTGGACGTGGAAACTCCTTAAGAACAGAAACTTTATCTGGGCTCAACTAGAGACATTTCTCTATTTACACAGTCATGTACCATGCTTGACACAAAGGTTTGAATCAATCAAATCCATCATTCCAATTAATGAAATGGATTTGCAATGAGAATTTAAATAACTCTAAAATCAAACTTTTAGGTTCTCATCAGTTCAAGGCTAGAAGCATGTCATTCTAATTGTTGGGCCAATAATTTCTCAATCTTTTTCAAGGCAGTAAAAAGGATGTGAAGCTTGGAGTGAGCAAAACCTCATCATTTTTAGGCCATTTAAAACTTCTGCTGACTTCCAATGGATCCATAGGGAATATACCAGTTGTAGGAACCAGTAAAAAGTTAAAAAAAAAAAAACAACACACACACACACACACAAATATATAAAATGCGGTGGAAAGGGAGAATAATTTATACCTTAGTGTTCTTGGTGAGAATGGGTTATATATGTAATAAAACAGATTTGAACTTGCCTGATGCGCTCAGATGGGCCCTGGCCTGGCAGCAGGTGAGAAGTGGGAGGACTTCAAGGGGCCTGTTTGGTGGCTAACAGTGCCAGGCTTGTGCCCACCCATTTTAAGGAAAATAGGGATGGAGAATTAGGACAGTTAAGGTAGCAAAATGGTTCATACTTCATGGAAAGACACATATAAGAAGAAGGTAGATGGAGGAGATTGGGCTGATGCTGGAAGACTGCTTGCCACCTGCGTCCATTGTGATATCGGTGAGAAGTAGACTGAGGAGGGAGGTCTGCCTGCCACCTGGAACCATGGTGATTTCCAGATTAGGCTGCTGCAGAGACCATGTGCAGGTATCTGGTCCTACAGCAGCCAGAGGTTGTGCTGATATCGGTGGCTCCTGTTGCCACTGGAGCCATACTGACTCCAGAGAACTGGATCACCTCTTGGGGCCGAGTTCAGGTAGACGAGTCGTGCCACCACTGGGGCCTTACTGATCTCGGTGGCCTTTGCCATCACCTCGGGCCATAGTGACAGTCAGGCCTAGGCTGATGCCAAGGATCATGCCTGTGCCTGTCGTTCTACTGCAGCTGAGGTCTATGTTGATGCCCATGTCCCCATGGTACCAGCAAAGATCACATGAAGCTTGGGGTCTGGACCACATCATGTGGCCTTGTTGGTGTCTAGGGGCCATGTTGTCAATCAGGGTAATCCTGATCTGAGTGCCCGGAGCTACCACTCAGAACAAGTATTTGACCAGGCTAAGCTGCTACCTGAGGCCATATCTGGGTTCGTAGTCCAGCTGCAGCCAGGGTCTGCATTGAACTCTGTAGCATAGGTTGTCACTAGGGCCCCACATAGGGGTCTGGGACCTGGACCAGAGCCTGCATCTTGGGTAGAGTCAGAGGCCACTCCATAGCAGGGGTCATAGAGATATGGGTGGCCTGTGCTACCACCCCGGATCAGGGTGTTATCCAGGCCCAGGCTGCTATTGAGGGCCATGTCTGGGTCCATGGCCATTAGCAATGAGGGCCTGGATTGGCATACATGGATAAGGTTACCACCAGATGCCATGAAGAAGCTAGGGGTCAAACCAGCCTCCTGAGTCTGGGCTGGTGTCTGAGGACCAGGATGTAGCCATGTCTGAGTGGCCTACGCTGCAATTCAATGGCATTGCAATGTCTGGGCCTGAGCTGCAACTGAGGGCCATGTCAGTGATTGCCGCCCCATTGCAGCCAGGGTCTGTGCTAATGTCCAGTGCTCCTGTTGCCAGGGTTGAAGAGGCAACCTGAGGCCTTGGTGGTGTGCAGCGACCAACTGACTGCCGGAACTATTCCCACCTGGATTCCTCCCATCCAGACCCAGGATGTCATCCGGGCCAAAGCTGCTGCCTAGGACCATGTCTGGGTTCAACCACAGATGGGATCTGCGTTGGTATCTGTAGCTAATGTCATCTCAGGAGGCCTTAGTAATCATGCAAGACGAAATCATAAGGCTATACTGAGCCAGTTCTGCCTTTCGCTGCTCTGGAAAAGCTGGCCTTGCCCTCCCCCCCACCCCCCGCTCTGGGGAGCAAGAGAACAGGTGCCTGCACGAGAAAGAGAGAGAGAGAGAGAGAGAGAGAGCCCCCCACCCCTCACCAAGGAACCTACCCAGAGGACATGCATGTAGGAGAGCTGACTCTTCACACCCAAGGCAAAAGGTCTCACTGGCTCAATCAGACCTGTCTGGCTAACACCCAAGCCCACAACTGGGCCTTGGGTTGTCCCCTAGCATCTACACCATCTAGGTCCTTCTGGATCTCATGAAGGGTCCTGCGCAATGATACCCATAAGACCTCAAATACATGGGACATTCAAGAAGAGCTCTGGTGAGGAACCAGTGAGGTTCCTGTATCAAAAACCAGAGGCCTTGAACCAGACCAAGGACTCATTGAAATGGGCAGTTGTCAGTCAAGCTGACGGGACAAAGGGGTATATTATATGGCACACTGAAGTCTCCAATGCCATCAGGATGGAAGAAGAGGTGATGGAGAGGCAGGAGAGAAGGAGAAGCAGAGATCTTTTTTGTTTCTGGCGTGGTTTTCTTTCTTTTTTGGCTTATTAGTTTTGTTGTTGTTCTTGCATTTGCTTGCTTGCTTGTTTGCTTTGTTTTGTTTTGGGGGTATGCAACAAGGATGAGGGGAAATATGGGGTAACTGGGATGTGAACAGAATTGGGGTGCTTGATGTGAAACCCCTAAAGATTCAATAAAGATTTCTTTTTAAAAAAAAAACAAGCAAAAAGATTTGAGATTAAAGGTTCAGAAGCAAGTTAAGTCAAAACAATGCAGGTGACTGGAAAATATATCAAGGAATTAGGTCAAAATATCTAAACCCAAGTTTAAGGTCATTCTCATCTATGTAATTGATCCTCTGTCTCAAAAAAAAATGAACGGACAAAAAGTAAACAAAACAATGGAATGCAGTCTTAAAAGTGGACTCTTTCCCACTTTTTCCTTTTTGAGTTAGAGTGTCATGTGAAGCTGGCCTTGAACTTGCTGTGATGCAAAAATGACTTTGAACGTTTAAAACTCATGCTTTCTTTACTTATTCTTTTTAGTTAATTGAACTGGCTCACTTACTGTCTCATACATTTACTTAATGTATTTTAGTTACTCTCATTCCTATTCTCTTTAATTTCCCTCCCGACCCTGCAATCTCCCTTCCTCCCTACAATTTGCTTTCACACAATCATGTCTTTTTGTCCTGTTTTGTGAACCATTGCGTTTATTGAAGACAATCTGCATGACCAAGGTTCTGGCATCATCCATTGAAACTTTGTGGACTTATGCATGGGTACCAAAGCAAAAACAATGACTCAGAATCTTTTAGTAGCCAATAGTTTTCCAGGGGGGGTAGGCTCCCATGAACTCCTCCCCCATCTAAAACTGACTATCGATAGGGCTGATCTTGTGTAGGCTTAGTGCCCTTATTCAGAGCAGCAGGAAATTTATTATTGCAATGGGTGAGTCATGCCCCAAAGATGGAATTTTCCAGCCCTTTTCCTCATCTTCTAGGTCTTACATTCTTTCTGTTCCCTCTCTTTTATGATACTCATTGAGTCTTAGAGGCTGTAATATAAACGTCTTATTTAGGGTGGGACACTCAATTGTCACTCATTCTCAACATCTTGAGCAGTACTGAGCCTCTATACTCAGTCCTGTTCAGCATGAGAAGAGAGGCTTTTCTAATTAAGATTGAGAGTAATATTTGTCTATTAGTACATCTTAGTTGGGTTTCTTTTGCTACAATGAAACACTATGATCAAAAGCAAGCTGGGGAGGAAAGTATTTACTTAACTTACACTTCCACATGACTGTTCATCATCGAATGAAGTCAGGACAGGAATGCAAGCAGGGCAGGAACCTGGGGGCAGGAGCTGATTTAGAGGACACAGAGGGATGCTGCTTACTGGCTTGCTAAGCCTGCCTTCTCATAGAACCCAGGACGACTAGGCCAGAGATAGAACCACCCAACAATGGGTAGGACCCTCCCCCATCAATCACTTATCAAGGAAATTTCCCACTGAGTTGCTTGCAGTTAGATCTTATGGAGGCATCTTTTTATTTATTTATTTATTTATTTTTGCTATAATTTTTTCCTTTATTTATTTATTTATTTATTTATAAAATTTCCACTTCCTCCCCTCCTCCCAATAACCTCCCACTTCCCCCATTCCCTCTCCTTCTCCCTCTCCAGTCCTAAGAGGAGTCAGGGTTTCCTGCCCTGTGAAAAGTCCAAGTTACTCCCCCCTCCCTCCAGATCCAGGAAGGTGAGCATCCAAACAGACTAGGATCCAAAAAAGCCAGTACATGCAGAAGAAACAAGTCCCAGTGTCATTATCAATGGCCTCTCAGTCAGCCCCCATGTCAATCACATTCAGAGAATCCGGTTTGATCACATGCTCATTCAGTCCCAGTCCAGCTGGCCTTGGTGAGCTCTCATTAGATCAGTCCCCTTGTATCAGTGGGTGAACACACCCCTCGCGGTCCTGATTTCCTTGTTCACGTTCTCCCTCCTTCTGCTCCTCATCTGGACCTTGGGGGCTCAGCCCAGTGCTCCAATGTGGGTCTCTGTCTCTATCTCCATCCATCGCCAGATGAAGGTTCTGTGGTGACATGCAAAACATTCATCAGTATGGTCATGGGACAAGGCCAGTTCAGGCACCCTCTCCTCTGCTGCCCAGGGAACAATCTGGGGACATCTCCTTGGTCCTGGGAACCCCTCTAGAACCAAGTCTCTTGCAAACCCTAAAATGGCTCCCTTAGTTGAGATATATACTTGCCTGCTCCCATATCCATCCTTCCTCCCTCGCCCCATCCCATTCCCCCAAGCTATCCCGAATCCTACCCTTCTCCCTTCTCTCCACCCATCTCCCCTTACATCCACCCCCCCCCTCGTGCACCCAAGTTTGCCTGGCAATCTTGACTATGTCCAATATCCAGGAGGATAACTACATGATTTTCGTCAGGTTCACCTTCTTATTTAGCTTCTCTAGGATCACGAATTAGAGGCTCAAAGCCCTTTAATTATGGCTAGAATCCACTTATGAGTGAGTACATACCATATTCCTCTTTTTGGGTCTGAGTTACCTCACTCAGTTAAGCGTTTTCTATTTCTATCCATTTGCATGCAAAATTCAATATGGCATTGTTTTTTATCGCTGAGTAAAACTCTAATGTGTATATGTTCCACACCTTCTTTTTATTTATTTATTTGTTTGTTTGTTTGTTTATAAAAATTTCCACTTCCTCCCCATACCCTCCCATTCCCTCCACTCCCTCTGCTCCCCCCCACTCCCTCTCCTCCTCCCTCTCCAGTCCAAAGAGCAGTCAGTGTTTCCTGCCCTGTGGGAAGTTCAAATTCCTCCCCCCTCCCTCCAGGTCTAGGAAGGTGAGCATCCAAACAGACTAGGATCCCAAAAAGCCAGTACATGCAGATGAAAGAAGACCCAGTGCCATTGTAAATGTCTTCTCATTCAGCCCCCATGTCAGCCACATTCAGAGAATCCGGTTTGATCACATGCTCGTTCAGTCCCAGTCCAGCTGGCCTTGGTGAGCTCTCATTAGATCAGTCCCCTTGTATCAGTGGGTGAACGCACCCCTCACGGTCCTGATTTCCTTTTTCATGTTCTCCCTCCTTCTGCTCCTCATTTGGACCTTGGGGGCTCAGTCCAGTGCTCCAATGTGGGTCTCTGTCTCTATCTCCATCCATCGTCAGATGAAGGTTCCCTCTGGTCCTGCCTATCTTGCTCACGTTTTCCCTCCTTCTGCTTCTCATGTGGACCTAGGGAGTTAAGTCCAATGTTTCAATATGTGTCTCTATCTCCATCTCCATCCATCGCCAGATGAAAGTTCTATGGTGATATGCAAAATATTCATCAGTATGGTTATGGGACAAGGCCAGTTCAGGCACCCTCTCCTCTGCTGCCCAGGGAACAATCTGGGGACCTCTCCTTGGGCCTGAGAACCCCTCCAGAATCAAGTCTCTTGCAAACCCTAAAATGACTCCCTTAGTTGAGATATATACTTGCCTGCTCCCATATCCATCCTTCCTCCCCCCCATCTCATTCCCCCAAGCCATCCCCAATCCTCCCCCTCTCCCTTCTCTCTAACCATCTCCCCTTTCTTCCACTCCCTACACCACCCGTGCACCCAAGTTTGTTTGGCAATCTTGACTACTTCCAATATCCAGGAGAATAACTATATGATTTTCTTCAGGTTCACCTTCTTATTTAGCTTCTCTAGGATCATGAATTACAGGCTCAAAGACCTTTAACTATGACTAGAATTCACTTATGAGTGAGTACATACCATATTCCTCTTTTTGGGTCTGGGTTACCTCACTCAGTAAAGCGTTTTCTATTTCTATCCATTTGCATGCAAAATTCAAGACGTCATTGTTTTTTACCGCTGAGTAAAACTCTAATGTGTATATGTTCCACACCTTTTTTTTTGAAAGTATTTTTATTAAATTATAAAAGTTTCCATTTCCGCCCCTCCTCCCACCACCCTCCCACTCCCCCTACTCACTCTCCTCCTCCCTCTCCATCCCTAAGAGCAGTCAGGGCTTCCTGCCCTGTGGGAAGTTCAAGTTCCTCCCCCCTCCCTCCAGGTCCAGGAAGGTGAGTGTCCAGACAGACTGGATCCGCAAAATCCAGTATATGCAGAGGAAACAAGTCCCAGTGTCATTGTCAATGGCTTTTCAGAAAGACCTTCAGATCTGGCGATGGATGGAGATAGAGACAGAGACCCACATCGGAACACTGGACTTAACTCCCTAGGTCCAAATGAGAAGCAGAAGGAAAGAGAACGTGAGCAAAGAAGGCAAGACCAGAGGGAACCTTCATCCGACGATGGATGGCGATACAGACGGAGTTCCACACCTTCTTTAACCATTCTTCTATTGAGGGGCACCTAGGTTGTTTCCATGTTCTGGCTATTACAAATAGCGCAGCTATGAACATAGTTGAACAAATGCCTTTGTAGTATGATAGGGCATTTCTTGGGTATATTCCCAAGAGTGGAATTGCTGGGTCCTGAGGAAGGTTGACTCCCAGTTTCCTGAGAAACCGCCACACTGATTTCCACAGTGGCTGCACACGTTTGCATTCCCACCAACAATGGATGAGTGTTCCCCTCACTCCACATCCTCTCCAGCATAGGCTATCATTGGTGTTTTTGAGTTTAGCTATTCTGACAGGTTTAAAATGGTATCTCAAAGTGGTTTTGATTTGCATTTCCCTGATCACTAAGGAGGTTGAGCATGACCTTACGTGTCTTTTGGCCATTTGAACTTCTTCTGTGGAGAATTCTCTGTTCAGTACCCCATTTTTTTAATTGGGTTAATTAGAATTTTAGTGTCTAGTTTCTTGAGTTCTTTATATATTTTGGAGATCAGACCTTTGTCTGATGAGGGGTTGGTGAAGATCTTCTCCCAGTCAGAAGGTAGCCTTTTTGTCTTACTGACAGTGTCCTTTGCTTTACAGAAGCTTCTCAGTTTCAGGAGGTCCCATTTATTCATTCTCTTATTGTCTGTGCTACTGGGGTTCTACCTAGGAAGTGGTATCCTGTGCCCATATCTTATAGACTACTTCCCACTTTCTCTTCTATCAGGTTCAGTGTGGTCAGATTAATGTTGATGTCTTTAATCCCTTTGGACTTGAGTTTTGTGCATGATGATAGTTATGGATCTACTTTCTTTCTTCTACAGGTTGACATCCAGCTATGCCAGCACCATTTGTTAAAGATGTTTTCCTTCTTCCATTGTATACTTTTAGCTCCCTTGTCGAAAATCAGGTGTTCATAGGTTTTTGGGTTAATATCTGGGTCTTCTATTCTATTCCATAGGTCAGCTTTTCTGTTCTTATTCCAATAGGAATTATTATTCCAAGCTGTTTTCAATACTGTAGCTCTGTAATAGAGTTTGAGGTCAGGGATGGTAATGTGGACGCATCTTTTTAAATTGAGTTTCCCTCCTTTCAGATGACTTTAGCTTGTTTCATGTTGACATAAAACTATCTATCACAGAGCATAAACATAAAAATTTAGTAGACAGTTTGATGTTACATCAACGTAACTTTAAAAAAGTATTAAGTTCACCCCTGCTGCTTATGATTTCCTCAAACACCTTTTTTTTGTAAATCAAGTTTTTACTGGTCCAGGGTTAGGTTCCTGTGTAAGCACAAGCAAAGAGTGACTGATTATTTCTGTAATAGTTGTGTCAGTATTATACAAGTGGGCACATCGTGGCTGGTATGTAGTATTGAAATTTATAGAGTTCATAGTTTGCTAAGACAATCAGTGTCTTTTCTCTTCTAGCATTCTGCATAGAAACTTCGAGAAACTTTCTAGCAGATAGGACATTTCCAGTTCAATTCCATCTTGATATCTTTATATATTCCAACCTAGGTGTGTAGTATCTTCAGCAATAGGGTCAGTCTTATCGCCTGGTTTTTGTGGAAAACCAAGAGAAATGACAAGAGCTTATATTGTTTTGAGGTCTTCTGCAACTTCTAGCAATTCATATGGAGGTATTTCATACCTGGTACTGGGATGGCTTTTAACTTTTATAATTTTTGTGAACCTAGCCTTTAACTGTTGAGCCATCTCTACAGCTAGCCTTTAACTTTAGTCCTCCTGCCTCATCTCCCAAATGTTAGGACTGCAGACATGAACCATCATGTCTGGTTTCTGTCATGCTGGGAATCAGATCCAGAGGTATGTTCTTATCAAGAACACACTCTCCCAACTGAGTCATATCTCTAACTTGGGAACTATATTTTTAATATTCACTTTATACTACCTCCTGCTCAATTTTCACCTATTTTACTGGCTGCATTATCTCAACAATTTGAAAAATCAGTGTTTTGTACCTGCTCAATGTCATAGAGAATCTTTGGTAATGGTGCTTTATTTTCTTTTTATTTGTCTATTTTTTTTTGTTTTTGTGTCATGTTAGGAGTCAGACCCCGGGTTTGAAATACCAGTCAAACACTTTCTACTCTCAGCCTCAGTAGTGGTACTTTAAATTCATCTGTAATGCAAATTTTACATCAGTGATCTTTCAGTGTACTTGGAACAACAGTGATCTAATCTATAATTACTTAGAAATAAATAATCAGACATTCATCACCACCCAAAGACATTGGTTTTCTAGCTTAGGTGGAAAGATCAAGCTCTATCAACAATTTATTTAAATGTGTGTTGATGGATGGGGGTCTTCTGTATTTCTGTTGCTTTCATTGGTTAATTAATAAAGAAACTGCTTGGCCTGATAGGTCAGAACATAGGCAGTGTTTAAATGAATACAGTTTCCGTGTAATTATTTTGGGTAAAGCTAGCTGGGAGGCGAGCGGTGGGAAGCGGCCCGCCGTTCCTTCAACAGTGTGTAGACCAGGTCAGTGAATAATTTCATAACTGGCCCAATGTCAATCAGAATATCTGAAATGTATGTCCTGAACATCAGACTGGCTGATTTACTTTTCTAAACCATACCAGGGTATGTAAATTTCCACTGATTATCTTAATGGTGGCATCTCCAAAGCCAATCACTTTATTTATTTAGATATAGAGTCTTATGTAGCTCATACTGGCCTTTAATTGGCTATGTAGCCACGAATGACATTGTAGTTCTGATCCTCTTTCTCTTCATTCTGAGCGTTGAGAATAAAAGTGTGGAGTAGAAGTATACACTACTGTGCTTGGTGTATATAGTGCTGGGCATCAACCCCAGGGCTGTGTGTATAGACAGAAGTTTCTGTTCCGCCCAGTCCCATGGCCATTCAGTCCCAAATAAACATACAGAGGCTTATATTAATTATAAACTGCTAAGCCTATTGTTCAGGTTTATTATTAACAAGCTCTTACAACTTAAACTAACCCATAATTCTTGTATACTTTTAGCCACATGACTTGGTACGTTTTTGCAGTGAGGCACCTCATCTTGCTTCTTCTGTGTCTGGCTGGTGACTCTGTGCCTTTCCTGTACCCAGAATTCTCCTAGTCTGATCATCCTGCCTATATTTTCTGCCTGGTTACTGGCCAATCAGTGTTTCATTAAACCAATATAATTGACAAATCTTTACAGTGTGCAAGAGCATTATCCCACAACATGTGTGCATGTAGCATAAACACTCTACTGCTGGAGCTACATTCCCAGCTCCAAAGCTTTAATTGTGAAAGGAATATCCCCTGGTTCACTGAGTGTTTTGAAAAAATTGACTTTGGATAAATAGTTCTTCACTATTCAGTTTGTCTTCAAAGCAGCAAAACCATTAATTCTGTTAATTCTCGTTTTCTAACCAGGCCTTACATAAACTCTAGCATTAGTTCAACTGTGCATCTGTACAGGAGTTAGAGGTTTGTGTCTAGTAGAGAAAAAAATTGCTAAAATCTTTTTGTTTTTTTGGAGCTTGTCTCCTAGTTAAGTATAAGATGAAAATATATTTCATGATAGTCTTCTGTTTAAGAGCTTAAAGTGAACTCTGTCGATATAGAACCTAGTCAAAGTTCGACTGGATTCAGATCACAACGAAAAGCCTTGGTGTGTTTTGGCGGGTGCAGAGTGTATGGGGGAAGTCTTCCAAGTTCAGTGTACTCTGCAAGGGACTATCCAATTCCAAGGGTAAAATGTGGGAGCTGCATGTGCTTGGGAAACACAGTAGCCTCTCCTGTGGCCTCATCACCCTCCAGCCTCACAAACCTTGGGCCTTTGCCAAACATACACTCGTCGGTGAATAAATGATCTGATCTGTTAACAGTCTGAACCATGTAACTGAACCTGTTGAAAGAACAACAAAAAAAAGCAGGAATGAACATATCCTTCTTACATCACTTTCAGGAAGATTGCCCGCTACTGAAAGATTTCTGTGTACAAGTGTGTTCTTTAGATGCACACATGCACATAATCAAAGACACAAGGCTTTGCTCTCCAATACCGACACCACTGAACTGAGCCTCTCATGTGTTTAACGTGCTGACTTCTGTAATTGGCACCAGACGCTGATGGTTATAAGTACTTTGCATTTGTCAGTGTTTGCTTTGCCCTTCAACCCAGGCTGCTTGCTGGCACTGGCTGGTTTCCGATCACATGAACAGCAAATGTACAGATGAATATTCCATGAAATGGTTTGGGGAACTAAAGCAGATGTGCCTGTGAGCATGAGTGAGGGAACATGCAGCAGAGAACAAAGCTGCCCGTAGGTGGGCCCACACAAGCTGGACCAAAACTTAATTATCCCTGTGCGACATGATAGACTCCAGAAGCTTCCCGCATTTTCTAGGTACAGTGCTATGTCCCTCCTTATCTCTCATCACCCCTGCTGAAAGATGAACTTCTCTCACTTTCCATCTTCAACCCTCACTCCTACCCAACATTTATGTCATCGTTCTGTGTGTCTCAGTTGCCTTTCTCTCTCTTGCACTCTCCCTGCTCCTGTTTCGCATGCACACTGTGCCCTGTACTAATCTCTTGAGTCTCCAAACACCTAATACATCGCCCCCAAATCTATCGACTTTGAAACCATTCCAAAGTCCCTAAATATTACCTCTCAGAAAATTGTGAGAAACCAGTCCCTGGACACAACTTCTGTAACCAGTTACTATGCAATGCTATGTGCACTTAACTGAGGACTGGGACCCATAAGCCTTCAGCACCCTCTCCAAGGCATCTCAGCTTCCTGGCATCTGTCATCTGTCATCTACCGAGTTGTTTTGTTTTGAGATGAAAAGGTTGAAAGGTGAATAGCTCTGCTCTACTCTTCTGAACATATCCTGTGTTATTCACCAGCTCTAATCAGTTTTTATTCAATGATTAGACAGACAAAAAGGTTATAATTTGGGGAGGAAATCAAATGTCTCTGCACTATGATGCTGCTGCAAAGAAATACTTGAAGTTCACCTTTTTTTCTTTACCTCTCTCTCTCTCTCTCTCTCTCTCTCTCTCTCTCTCTCTCTCTCTCTCTCTCTGTCTCTCTAACACACACACACACACACACACACACACACACACAGTAGTGTTGACGTTTGAACCTATGGTCTCCTGAAAGCTAGGGTTTTCCTTTTTTCACTCTCCCTTTCCCTTTCTTTGTGACATCAACATCTTTTACAGCTGTTAGAGCCCAGACCAAGACAAATGTGAAGTATTGAAAGGATTGATTACAGGCTCAGCCATCTCCTATGTGTTGTGGCTCAGTAAGGACTCAGGCATAAAGTAATTAAGCACATTATTGCTGCCTGCTAGACATTAGCTTTTGTTTGAGGTATTTTGCATACATCATTTCATTTAAATTATTACAGTCATTCTAAGAAGCAGGAAGTGAAATTATCCCCTCTGCATAAATGAAGAAACTGAAGCACGGACATGCAAAGTGACTTGCCCAAAGCGACAATTGATTTGTGGGAATTGACAGTGGGAATATTCAATCCTAAGGCAGTTTGATTTTAGAGTTAAAAAAAAAAAACCTACCAACTTTGCTAAATTCCATTTACTTAGCTCACCCCTGTAGCATGATTACAAATTCTTTCTTTGGCCAGTTCTTGTGCTACTGTACATCTTCAAGGCTCCCCTTTTCCCGCTTCCTTCCTTTCTTCTTCTTTTTTGCTTTCAATAACAGGGATCAAAATGAGGGCCTTGTGCAGTCTAAGCAAGCCCATGTCAAGGCTCCCTTGGATGCTCATTTATATTTAATGATACATGGAAAAGGGGTGTGAGAGAGAGGGAGTTGGGAAACAGCTGTGATTTATCAAAGATTGTCCACTCTCTGTGACCCTCATAGTCAATGGTCTTCTTATTTAAAATATTTAAACAAAAGATTTACTGTATTTATATGCATCATTGTTTAGTCTACATGTATGTATGTTCATCTATCCCATAACCTCATGTGTGTGTGATAACTTCAGAGGTCAGAAGAAGGCATTGGATCCCTTGGAACTGGAGTTATAGATGGTTGTCAGTAACTATGTGTGTTCTGGAAACTGAATCCACATCTCTGCTGGAGCAACAAGTGCTCTTAACTGCAGATCCATCTCTTCCAGCCCCAACAGATAAAACTTCTCTAGTTGAGTATCATCTGAAGGATGAACACTACCACCTGAGTTACCAACGGAGCTACATCTCCAGCTTACTCATCATCCGCTTGACAATAATACGGTAACTTTTCTTCTTTTCTTACATGGGCTAAAAAAATCCCAGATTTCTCTAGGGATTTAAGTGAGATCTCTGAAGAGTTCCACATTATGGATTTGTCTCCATTTCCACTTCAAGAAGAGTCTAAAGACTACCTTCTTTAGAAGCTCCTGGATCCTGATAGAAGTGCAGATCCCCGAGCATTGGACCAGATGTCTTGCATTCGAGTCCACATGCTCTCATTTGTAAAACGTTCTTCCATTGATTGTCATGCACATGGACATCTGGCAATGAGCACTGCCTGGTTTGGCCTACAGAAGGAGGAACTAACTGTCTAATGTACCTGCTCCATTGCAAATTCCCCATGGAACTTAAGAGGAATCAGTTAAGATCTCTGTACTTTGGTGTTTTCATCTGTTAAAAGGAGCAAATGTCTTCCCTCCATTCTCTCAAGCCTGCTTCCAAAGGTCCCTTAAAATTTTATAGACACAGAGAGCATTGCCATTGTCACCGGTGGAGGCAGAAGAAAATATTGGGAAAGGAATACTGTTGCTAAAGACTGAAGAAAAACTTCTCCCCTTTCTTTCGTGGACTCCATACCATGGGTTATATTGTGGAATTGCCAAGTTATTTCTAGTTTTAATTCCCTTCTACCCACCTTTGTGAGCTCCCTGTTCACTGATAAATTTGAAGAAGGTCTCTGTCTTCTGCAGTGTTACTTGAGGGAAGAACTGCATAGGGCAACCCCATTTCTGATCACTGCTCAATGTGGTACTGACAGACACTGGGTCTTTCCCTTTCTTTATCTAGAGCAAATGTAGTTAGATGGTAGTCATATGCTTATTAGCATTGAGAAGCAAACAGCTAGTGTTTCTGGTGCTCATTCATGGTTAAACACAGGAATCAGACATGCTACAGACAGTCATGTGAGACATCATAGAGATTCATTTTGATAGATTTTTTTCCACCCAGTAGTATGTATTGAACTCAGTGCCTTACACATGACAGGCAATTGTCTTACCCCTGAAGGGCAACCACAGTCTCTGAGTAACTGGTAAATAATAAGAATGCATTCCTCACAGTTCTGGAAACTCTGAACAATCTAAGACTGAAGCATTAGTAGGTTCCATTTCCAGTGACAGTTGCTCTCGGCTTCTTAGTTAGAGCCTTGCCGCTGTAATCTCACAGGTGGAAGGAGTCCACAAGCCACCTCGGACCTCTTTGTAAAGGTCACAGATTCCACTCATGAGTCAGGGGGGTCCAATCTCCCTCGACACCCCTTCTCTTAGTGGTACCACATTAAGGATTAGATTGCAGCATGAAATTGGGGGAGGACATTGATATTGAAACCACAGCAGCTGAGCCCAAACATTTGTTTCTGATATAAACCAAGTTGCATTGCTAGGTCTGTCCCATAACTCTCAACTTTTCAATGTGTGTGTGTGTGTGTGTGTGTGTGTGTGTGTGTATTCATTTAAAGTTTAGTTTATGTGTACAAGTGTTTTGCCTACATGCATGTCTGGTCACCATGTATATGCCTAGTGCCCTTGGAAGCTGGATGAGGGTGTCAGCTGGAACTGGAGTTGCAGATGGTTGTTAGCCTGCATGTCAGTGCTGTGAATTAAAAGCTGATCTTCTGGAAGGGAATAGTATTCAGAACCACTGAGCCATCTCTCCACCCTTTTCTAAAGTTTTGGTCAAAGTATTTCTATAAAGTATATCAACAAGTTTGTGACTCAAATTGAATCAAGAGTTTTGTCCAAATATCTGGCTTTCAGTTTCTGAATGTATAGGTAATGCCTGCCTCTAGAGAAAAAAAGGGGGGGTCGCTGCCAATTCTTGTCCATTCCTAAGTGTTCTGTCTCAATGACTTTCTGCTCCACCATTTTGGCTTCTAACTAGAGGACTCATTTCAACTCAAGCAGACGTAATAATTGAAGTGACCCAAAATTCACACAGGTACTCCACCCAAGAAAAGGAAATACTGTGTGAGCCATCGGAAAGAGAAGGGCAAAAGGAGAGCAGACAAATGAAGCTACGGGCAGCAGTTCAGTCAGGCCACCCTCCTGAAAGCAAGCCAGTTGCAGCGAGGCCACAGCTTCTCTGCGTTTCACAGTTGCTCTGAAGTCTCTATCCATGCAGCCTAGTCTCCATCTCATTAGAGGCCTAGATGAGTCAGCTGCTTCCCGGCTGCCAGCAGAGATTTGGCCAACTGTTTGAAAAACACTGTCTGCCCCAGACCACACTTGTTTTTATTCTCTGCCTGTTGTCAGGGGCCTCTTCTGAAACTGAACACCTCAGGAAATCAGACCCAAATGCCAAGGAGTTTCTTCTTTCTGATTCTTCTGCTTGCCTTTCAAAGGCAATTAAAGCAAAACGGGAATTGTTTGTGGCAAATGGCCTTTCTGGTGATGTTGAAAGCAGACTGCTATCAGGAAATGATCTCTCATTAGATCCCCTTCGGATCAAATAAGAAACTGTGGTGTGCTAGCAGGCTCCACAGACATTAAAGGCAAAGCTGAGGCACACCATTGCTGAACTCCCCATAGATCAGCTTGTTCAAAGATGCAGGTTAAAGGGAAAGGCAGACAAACATCTGGGGAAGAGATGGAGCAAGAGCCTCAGCTGCAGGCTAGGTGAACTCTGGAACTCCACCAGTGGCTTTTGAAAGCTCTCTGGGAGCTGCAGGACCAACTTTTTAAGAGAGAAAACTGACCCTGGACGTGGGCTTCCTCCTGCAGCAATGAACATAGGATCTCTGTTGGAGCCCAGCAGTTAAGAGGCTGCTCTTTGGAGTCATACTGCCTGAGTTTGTAGTTCAGGAGAGCACCACCGATTTCTGTAAAATTAGGTGTCTCAGTGACTCCTCTGTGTCCTACTTTTCTTGTTGTAATACAGGGTCATGCATAAGCCTTCTCTATCAGGTCGTGAGATTGAGATGACGAATGAGTTGTTATGGAAGAGCGGTTCAGATGGTGCCTATGTCTATGATAAGCCTTTAAAAATATTATTAATTGCTGGGCCAGGAATGGCTCAGTAGGTAAAGATGTTTGCCACTGCCCGATAACCTCAATTCAATCTCTGGAACTCGGTAGGAGAGAGCCAACTCTAGGAAATTATCTTGTGGCTTCCACATGCTCCCATGGTGTGTGTGTGTGTGTGTGTGTGTGTGTGTGTGTGTGTGTCTAGCTTCCACAGGCTCCCATGGTGTGTGTGCGTGAATGTAATAAAAAAATAAAAATAAGAATAGAGAGATGGCTCTGCAGATAAGAGCACTGCCTGCTGATCTGGAGGACCTGGATCCAATTCCCAGTACTCACACTGCAGCTAACAACTGTCTGTAATTCCAAGATCTGACATCCTCACACAGATACACCTACAGGTCAAACACCAATGCACATAAAATAAAAATTAAAAATAATAACATCAACTACTATTACTGTTTCCCTCTCAAAGGCATTATAACCAACATCACTCATATGCCTGATGGCAAAGTGATTGGGAGTCCACCACTTGCTAACTGTAAACCACATTTACCCCACTTGTGAAATAGGAAGGAAATATTTTTACACACTGTGGAAGGTTGTTTTAAAGATTAATAACCTATGTGGTAGCCAGTGCCTATAAGTGTAATCTGGTACTCGGGGGGCCGACGCAGGAAAAGTGCACATTTAAGGCCAGCCTGGAAGCTTAATAAGACTCTGTCTTGAGATAAAATGTTAAGAAGGGCTTGACACTATAGCTCAGTGATAGAACACATGCTTAGCATGTGCAAAGGGCTTGACTTCAATTCCCATTGCCTCAAGAATGTGGGAAACTGTGTAAAATGATCAATGCAGTGGCTAAGTCCTAGAAAGTGTTAAATATATGTTAACTAATAATATAGCATACTTAGGACTCCAGTGACTCCAGAAACCCCATGGTTGCTTGCTTCTTTGGTGTGTTGTTGTTGTTGTTGCTGCTGCTGCTGCTGGTGGTGGTGGTGGTGGTAGTGACTCTATTTTAATGGCATATCATATTTGAAATTCATCTTGCTTTGAGGTCCACTATCAAAAGTACAGTCTGAAAAGCCAAGATCTTTACATCAAAGCAACTCTGAAAGTATTGAAAGAGTCCTCATTATCACTGTATTAAGATGAAAACAATTTTACTGAAAAAGGCAAGAAATAGAAAATCGAGTTCCCCTCTGCTTAACTCCTAGATGCTTAAATGATCTCAGCAGTTATCTGGGTCAGTCAGCTGGGAAGCTAACACACTGGAAGCAAAACCATAGTAAAGTGGCAGTTAGCAGAGGCCTTCTTTTCAATGAAAGTATTTGGTTAGTTGTCATGCTTTTGGCCCACTTAATAGTTCCCTATTTTAATTTTAATTTAATTTATCCATTCTTAGTGTGAGGGCTTTTAGCGTATTTCTCATTGTGTAACTCAGGCTTGTCTTGAACTTGCAATCCTCCTGCCTTTGCCTCTTGAGGTGCTAAAATTACAGGCTCATCACACTGTGCCCAGCCCCTTTACTCTTTATCTCTATGGTAATGAAGTTTTGGGTGAAAAGAATAGCAAGGAAAAGAGTGTCCAGGCACTGTCACCTGTTTACGACAGGGAGCTCTGGCATGCCTGTCGTAGTCTCAGAAGGCCCAGAAAGGAAAATTGTTAGACCCATGAATCTTCAAAAATGGCTCAGATACTATATGGAGACTTTATAAGAAACTCAAACCAAACCAAACAAGCTTACCTTTTTCCCGATATCAAATGTGGGCTTGTCTTCCCAAATAAGATACTCTGAACCTGTGGAAAAGAGAAGTCAGTCCAGGACACACGTATAATCCTACGAGAAGTAGATTCAGGAAGATTGGGAGCTGCAGCTAGTCATGGCTATGTAGCAAATTTCTGGCCAGCCTGTGCTACCAAGTGAGTCCCTGTCTCAAGTTATAGAAGGAGGAAGAAGAGGAGGAGAAAAGGAAGAGGAAATGGAGTAAGAGCTTATGAGGAGTTACCACACCAAACGGTTGCACTGCATCTGTACTCCACCCACACTCCAGCCTGGTCATTCCCTGGGAAACATCATGATACAGAAGTAGGCATCATTCCTATCTTTCCTTGCATGTATTCTGCAATATGCAAAAGAGTCCATGCTATCCCATCTTCTCTAAGTGACACATGATATTAAGTTTGAGGAGGGGAGCACTGCTCGACCTCCATCCTGGAGCCTGAGGAGAATCGAGAGCCTAGTCTACATATTCTCAGAAGTGATTATGTTGCTGGAGAACTTGTCTCTATCATATATCAACCTTGCTGTCTTAGTTACATTTCTATTGCCATGAAGAGGCAATTTATAAAAGACAGCAATTAATTTGGAGGCTCACAGTTGCAGAGGGTAAGTGAATCCATGGCCATCGTGGCCGTGAGCATGGCAGCGGCAGGCAAGGACAGCTCTCTGGATGTAGCTGAGGGCTTACATGTTGAGACAACAACCACGAGGTGGGAGGGAAGAGAGTTAACTGGAAAATGGCAAGGAGTTTTAAAAACCTCAAAACCCACCCCTAGTGGACACACATTCTCTGACAAGGCCACACCTCCTAATCCTTCCCAAACTGTCCACAAAATTTAGACTAAGCCTTCAACTATATGAGTCTAGTGTGATCATTCTATTTTGAACAGCCACACTTACCTTTTTCTCAAATTTCTAGTTTTATATTTGTCAAGCAACTCCTTTTCTTGTGGCAGTGGACCTGCAAAGTCCATACTAATGCTCTCTTTTTTGTTACTGAGTTTGAAAATGGTCTTGAAGTGGTTTCATGCTAGATACAGCTCAGCCATAGAAGGTTGCCTAGTACAAGTCCCTTTTAGCCTACTTGTTCTCCCTTCTTTCATATTAGCATCTTTGCTAGTTCTGAGAGTATAGGTAAAGTTAAATCGCTTTAGTAGCCTTCCTTGCCTTACGTCCTGCAGACAGTCATTATCTAATTGTTCTTTTATTTATTTTTAAAAGGAAAACATGAATATGTGCAGGGGCCATTTTTCTATTAGTACTTAGAATGGCAAAACATTATTAAATGGATTCTAAGTTTTTTTGTTTGTGGTGAAGGATGTTAGATTTGTAGAATCTTAATAGTTAAAAAGCACCCAACAACACTTTCATAGTCAGTGTACACAAAAGCCTATGGGCTGCATTTCTTAGTTACTATTTATTGTACACAGCAGAATATGGAATAGAGTACTCTGGAAGAGCGATGTCTGTGACTCAACTTTAAAACCCACTCTGGGATTCCAAGTAAAGCTTGTTGAACTTCAGTGGCAATGGTATTTGTAGACTGTGTTGACAGTGTCTGTGTGTATCTGTACAGAGGCTTCTTAAGGATACATGGGGTGGGGAGACAAGAAGACTAAATCTCAAAGGTGAAGTGTCTTCCAGCTCTGTGGATCCAAAATCCGGAAAGCCAACTTTCTCAAGGATGAGCCAAGCCCCAGAATAGGCTCTCAATGATTCAAATCCGTACTGCACCAAAATCTTGTATTGCACTCCACTGTCTATTGTTCTCTGTCCAGACCATCTCCTTGGTTAGGATGTCCATTCACAGAACACATCACTAATTACATCTTCTATGGTGGTACATATATTTGACTGGTAGGAAATCAGGGTTAATTGGCTCAGCTAGCTATAAGAGGATTTTTTTTTTAGCTGCTCTACCACATGACCTATTCTGTCCAGACCTGTACCCAGTAACCTGAAGTCAGTGTATCCTCTCCTTGGGAAGTGCTGGAGGACACATAATAGAAACAACTTATAACAACTGGATTTTCTGCTTTCCTTGCCAGCAATGTTAATTTAGTCAACACATCTACAACACTCACAACTAAATCCAGATTTTTCTCACAATAACTCACCAAGTTTTCTAACTCAGAAAAAATATGGTAGAGAAGGGGTTGCTGGGGTTGGAGGCCAGGACCTTCCATTATGCTAAGCTAAGTGATAAGAACTACCACTGATCTGTACAGCCCAGCTCATGATTCTCCTTTAAAAGTTAGATACCCTTGTTTCACATGTACCCTAATCAGGATGAGGGCTGACCTCCTTTGGGAAGTTCTTCCAGCTGTCACTAATCCTTCCATAATGCCTGAAAATCCATGTTCCCAACAAGCAAAGGATTCCCTATTTAACTGGATGCCTGTGGCATCTTGAGGACTAAGCAAAGATGAAAACAAGAGTTAAGACTTGTGAAAGATCAACAGCTTTGTAGGAGGGAGTTCCGGATGTCTAGCCCATCAAGTAGTAGGTCATGCAACAGGTCTGATGTCTGGTCACTCAGTTGACTACTTATTCTGCTCTAAGCTATTTCTATTCCATGCACTTATGACCCACGGCTTTCCTTTTCATTATCCCTGCCTTCTGCGGGTACCTTTAAGCAGTGTTGCTCTACTAATGTTACAGCATTAATAGTGTTCCAATCATCCATTAGTGACTCCAGGGTGGAAAGCATTTTCCTTACTGTCTCCAACTCTGTGGCTAGCTTTCCAAATCAGTCTCCACACTACTTCTTTTCCCATCATAGTGCTTCTCCAAAAACCATTCGCGTGAATTCACCTGTGCCCTACTGCAACTTCTCAAGACAGGGAACTCACTCTCTCAGAATTCGTCAGAATAGATATTATGACTGTCTTGATATCTTCACAACAATATGAATTTCAAATCATTGGGTACAAGATGCATAGACATATCAAGGCATTATTGAAGCCTGGGGTGGGTGGTTGGCTCAATCAGTGACTTGCTTGTTGTGCAGGCCTGAAACCTGAGTTTAGAGCCCCGTTACCCATGGGAAAAAAGCTGCGTGTGGTAGAATGAACCTGCAATCCCAGAACTGGGGAGGTAGAAATGAGTGGATCCCTTGCTGGCCAGCCAAGCTCACAACATTAGTGATCTCCAGGTTCAGTCAGAGACTCTGCCTCCAAAACTAAGGTAAAGAACAACTGAGGAAGATGACCTACAGTGACCAGTGGCCTCCACATACACACATATACATACACATACTTCAACATTATTGAACGAGAAACTCCAATAACTGTGAGAAATTGGAAAGACAAACATAATTTATGTAATTACCTCTGTTTAAGGAGTGTTATGCAATGGAAAGAGAACTAAATGAGCAAAAAGTATAATAATCATAAATATAATCAATTAAATATATAGATAACTGTTAGATATATATGGTTTTATTCACTTATTTTACACAAGCAAGCCAATATTTGGCTCTTTAGAGATCATGTCCGGTATGGTCAATAAACTTGTTTTCAGTCAGCTTCATGGTTTGGTCCATGCTCACAAATCTGGTGTGAGGGCTTATGCCTAGTCTTACTGTATCATATTATGCTGTGTTTGGTTTGGTGTCCCTGGAAGGCCTGCTCTTCTCTGAAGGGAAACGGAAGAGAAGAAGAATTCTCTTGGGGAGAGCGAATGTGAGGGGAGCTGGGAGGAGAGGCAGGAGAGGAAACTGCGGTCCGGATGTAATATCTGAGAGAAAAATAAATACAAAAGAAAAAAGAAAAAAACTTAACATTTCAAATCACATCAAGGATACACAGTACATGTTATGCCTGCAACATCCTTGTTTTTCCTCTACATTCCCAAGAGAAGCTTAATAACGTTATGTGAATCTTTTTGAGCAGGGTCTCTCTGTATAGCTCAGGCTAGACTCGAACTCACTGTGCAGCTCAGGCTGGCTCTCTGTGTATTGCTTAGGCTAGACTTGAGCTCACTATGGAGTTCAGGCTGCCTTTGAATTTACGATCCTCCTCTAGCCTTCCAGTCTCCAAGGTAACAGACATGGGCTTACAACTTGTGGAAGCTGATGTCCTTTCACATATGGGGCTCAGGGATGACACTCAGCTCTGAAGACTAGGGAGTTACTGACTGAGACATCTCTCTGCCCCAAGTTCCCTCCTCTTCCAATCTCATTCTTCAAAAGCTAGGAGCTTTGGGGGTATCAAAGGAGATAATAGTGTCAAATATTTTTTTCCTGTTCCAATTTGTTTCATTTTTCCTGGTGCTGGGCATTAAATACAGGGCCTTGCAAGGACTAGCCAGGCAGTGGAAGCTACGTACCCCCAACTCCCCTAAATGAATTATGTTATAGCTATAGAATATTGCCACAGAAATAGGTCTTTGATACTATTTCTGTGACTAGAAAACATAGTTCATATTTAAAATCGCATTCCAATGGAATTTTTACCTGAAAGGTGAATACAGACATAGAAATAAAATTTACTTCCTTTTGTTGAAGCAAGGTGGGTGTGTCTACTTTTCTACAGATTCTGTTTTTTACTCTCATAGCGTCTTTGCAATATCCTGTTCAAAACTCAGCTTCCCATGGAAACATAGCTTGAAAATCATTTATGTTATGTACTCTACACCCTCACAGACAGATGGCTCCGAGTTTCAAAGAATGATATCAATTTGCTTTGTTCCATCCTCCTTACACAGAAAGAACTGGGATTAGAAAACACAATTTACACACAGTATGATAATCTACCATTTCTATATAGCAGTAATTTCAGTTGAGAAGTACTGTGCTGAATAAAGTGCCTGGATACTTTGGATTCATGTACAGTGATGTGAGAGGTACAAGTCTAGACTGTCTGACTTCTGCAATTACGTCCTTCGTGCCACAGTGTCTTTTGCACAGTAGATGTTAAACGCATGTCAATTCTTTTCCACTCTTACTGGAAATGAGAAATATTTTAATTCAAGGAAGTAAAAGAACCAGAAAGAGGAAACTAAACACTTGGCCATTGAATCAGAACAGATGGAGAGACAAACATGGAGTTACTATTCCTACTTGTAATTACCTCCCCAATTTTCCACTCTTCTTAGCATCCCCTCCCCTGAAAATCATCCAGTTGGATCTTCAAGTCAATGTACTAGAGAGCTGGCTCCCTTCCCACCCCAGGACTCCATCCAAACCTACACCCACACAAGCCATGTGTCTACTCCCTCCTGTATCTCATTAATGGTGATGTTGATGATCCAAACAGAATGGGAAAACAATCTTTAGAAAGAAGACTATATGCCTGGATCCACTTGGCTGGGGCACAATTTGCCTGTCTGTGGAAATTCACTCTGATGAAAGAGGGAATGCTGCCTCCTATATTCTCAGGATACAGCCTGTAACAAAGCTGCATTTGAGTTGGACTTTTTCCTCTCCAAAGGACTTTTGCAGATGCTGTCACTTGTGATCCTTAGAAGAACCTTCTAAAGGTGGCAGACCAGGTTCCCTTAGTGTACAATGCATTCTACTATATGCCAGGTTGTGTGCTCTACTCTGGAAGAAGAATCTAAATAAGGTGAATGCTTCATACTCCCATCTCAACCCAAATGTCTCTCTCCCCCCACCCAGAAAGTAGCATCACCCCTTTCTGATTCTCTTTTTGTGTATGTGTTCGGTGTCTATGTGTGAATGAGTGTGGAGTTCAGAAATTGCATAGTTATCTTCCTCAATAAGTCGCCACTTTATTTTGAGATGAAATCTCTCACTGAATCTTGAGCTCTCCCATTCCGCTTACCTGGCTAGTCAACAAGTGCCCAGAACCTTGTGTTCTCCACCCGCAGGCCTAGGATTACAGGTGTACCCATTACCACCGACAACAAGCTTCCTACATCGGTTCTGGGAGCTGAAAACAGGTCCTCATGCTTGCATGAGACCCCGATTGTAGTCTTCATAGAACTTTATCACACTCCAATCCAATTGCAGATTTATTTATTTGTTGTCTGGATCTTCTGTTTGCACTGTAAGCTTCAGGAGATTGAAGATTTCAGTCTGGTAAAGGGAAACAGACAGGCACACCCAGAAACATAATAAACTAGTCCGGATGCCTTGGCAGGAGTCTGTTTAGAGCAGGGGCCTAACAACAGAAGGAAAAAATTCTCTTGCTATGTGTCAGAATCAGCCTCCCTGTGGGGGTTAATCTGAGCTGATTCATGAAGCTCATATGAAGGCCATGCTCCCGAGGAGAAAAAGCACCAGACAGTAGCATGGAGAAATGAAATGAAAGATTGAGTTCTGGACTCTAAGTATTCTGGTCATTTCTTGAATGTCTAAGATTAGAGTATTTGAATTAGTGAGAGAGGAATTTGAAGAAAACAATTAGTTTGGGCATGGTGTGTGGTTCATACCTGTAATTTCAATATTTCGGAAACTGAGGCAGGAGGAGCATTGAGAGTTTAAAACCAGCCAGCACAAAACAGTGAGTTCCAGGCTGGCCTGGATTATAGCATGAGACCCTATCTTCAAAAGAACAAAAACAAAACTACAAAAGAGGAATGGGATTCTCAGGAGGACTCTGAGTGTTATGCTATTCAATGCACACTTCACTCTTTCCACAATGATATGTCACCATGGTGGACAATTTTCATTGCAATTACAGTAGTCATCAACTACTACTAATACTTTTAGCTGAGTATTTTCCATGTTGTTTTCAAATGTTTTATTATAGAAGCATCCATATATGAAAATGTAAGATGAATACTATTATGAGTTTAGGTATAGTCATAATTCAGCTTTGACAACTATCAATGCATACCAGTTATTTTCATGTCTTGTCTCTACTGTTACTAATTTTGTTGTTGATGACCTTGGGGCTTAAGGTCTAATCCATGCTACAATGCTGAGCTTCACCACCATCCCTGATGTGGAATGTCCTTATGTATATGTGTTGTTTTTATTGGTTAATGAATAAAGTCGTTTCAGTCAATGGCTTAGCAGAGTAATGCCAGGTGGGAAATCCAAACAGAGATATATAGAGAGAATAGGCAGAATCAAGGAGATGCCATGTAGCTACCAAAAAAGACAGAAGCTGGAATCTTACCTGTAGGACACAGCCTCGTAGAGATACGCAGATTAATAGAAATGGGATAATTTAAGATGTGAGAGCTAGTTAAAAATGCTCCTGAGACATCAGCCAAACAGTGTTGTAATTAATATAGTTTCTGTGTGATTATTCAGGTCTGGGTGGCAGGGAACAAATGAGCAGTCTCAGTTTACACATCTCTATTTTCTGTTGATAGTTACAGTAATGTATAGACTGGATAAGTTAAAAGAGAAGAGGTTCAGTTTGGCTCCTGGTTCTGATCTAAGACTGAAATTTTATAGCTGGTGACAGTCTTCCTTCTTTGCCCTTGATAATATATTAATTATGCCGTGCTGGAGATTGAAGTTAGGGCATTGAAATGACAGGCAAATGCTGTGGCCTGAACTATATACCCAGGTTCATTTGCTCATCCTCCCTCCCTCCCTCCCTCCTCTCCTTCCTTCCTTCCCTCCCTCCCTCCCTCCTCTTCTTCCCTCCCTCCCTTCCTCCCTCCCTCCCTCCCTCCCTTCCTTTCCGTCCATCTATTCTTCCTTTCTTCTTTCCTTTCTTCCTCTAAAGAAAAACAGTTTGGCAGGATGGTGGTTGTGGCACATGCCTTTAATCCCAGCACTCAGGAAGCAAGAAGATCTCTGTGAGTTTGAGGTCAGCCTGGCCTGTGGAGTGAATTCCAGGACAGTCGGGGGGGGGCGGGGGATACAGGGAGAAAGCCTGTCTTGAAAAGCAAACTAAAACCAAAATAGAAAAACAATTTGTTTCATTCTGAATTGGACTTGCTAAGTGGTCCAGGCGTTCTTTGAACTTGTGATCCTCCTGGCTCAGCCTCCTGGGTCTGCATCACCAGCCTGGGAGATGATGGCCTTCTTGCTAGACTTCCATGGTGGTATGTTTAGAGTCAAAAAGCTCATATGTGACCTAACAAAACTGGATTTTATAGTAGACTCATTAATCCAGGAATGAATTAATCCACGCAAGCAGTAGAGTTCTAGGCAAAACTGAATTTTATAGTAGGCTCATTAATCCAGGAATGAATTTACGCAAGTAGTAGAGTCCTGAGTGCCTCTTAAACGGACTGCCTTGTCTTGCCTCCACTATCAAACAATAGGCATTAAATTTCAACATGTTTCTGATGGGACTGCATTCCACATCACCTGTGACTACTACATTGCACTAAGAAAAACTATCCTCCCAAACTCAGGGAAATAAAACAAAGCTTTGACCATAGCCCATTATCCAGGGAGCTAAGAATTGGTTCGCTTTGATTCTTACAGCACCAGCTAAGGGCCACTCTGCAGTGCTCTGCATTCCACATCACCTGTGACTACTACATTGCACTAAGAAAAACTATCCTCCCAAACTCAGGGAAATAAAACAAAGCTTTGACCATAGCCCATTATCCAGGGAGCTAAGAATTGGTTCGCTTTGATTCTTACAGCACCAGCTAAGGGCCACTCTGCAGTGCTCTGCTGATGTGAGGTTGGCCTGGAGACCCAAAGAACTTCATCCTCCATGAGGTAGCTTGATGGAAATGGAATATCTGAATGAAGAAATTTGGCATGGTAGTCTCTACATTGACTTTTTACAGTCATGATCTGTTCTGCCCTTGTTTTAGAAGACACACAACATCCATTCTGCTACATTGATTGTGAGTTATATGCATTCTTAGACTTTTAACATCAAACGTCTGCCTCTTCCATATTGTTCCCAGCCCCATGGATTGTTCACAACTGAATAATGTGTGTTGCCTTTCCATCTGCAAAACTTTTTACATATGGACTCACTTAGTCATCACTCCACACTTACAAGACGGGCATTTTAATCAACATTTTAAAAATGAGGGAACAGAAACCGAGGTCCATACCTATAATCTTGGTGTTTGGAAGGTTGAAGCAGAATCAGGAATTCAAAGCCAACCTTGGCTACCTTCTGATTTCATGGCCAGCCTTGGCTACATAAGATGCTATTTTATACTTTTTTCAAGTTACAAAACTAATAAGTGTTTCAGTTCAGCACTGATGTTTAATTTATAACCTATGCCCTTTCCATATTGCATTTTTATAATGGGAGCTCCTGGGGGATTATAAATAGTGAAGTATACAGTCATTGCCTACTGAAGAGAATTTCCTCGTTCTAATATAGAAGGCATATTGGAAAGAGTCAGAATGGAGACAGCCCACTCCAATGTTGTAATTAGTCTAGGTAAGTCCCTCTTAAATTTTAATGTGCAGATGAATCACCTAGAAATCTTGTTAAAATGCAGATTCTGATTTAGTAGGTCTGGAATGAAACTCAAGATTCTTTCTCTAACAAGCTGCTGCTTGGCTGAAAGCCACATTCTGCATAGCATGGGTGTTAAGTGGGGGGTGATGGAAAAGCAGAGTAAAAAGACAGGATGTCTAGAAATGGTTTGTCAAGATTTACCACTCCCAGTTCCAACGGTTTTAAAGGAAGAGCTACTTTTCAAATAACTGCATGCCTAACTAACAACTGTGAGCATTCGTCTTGACTGAATTGAGGGATACCTAGACCTTAATAAAGCACAGAATCTGTGATTTCTGGGGAGGATTAACTAAGAGGGGAAGAGCCACGCCAAGTGGGAGCACCACCTTCCCATGGGCCTGGTACTCAGATTAAAAAACAAAGGGGGGTCAGGGTAGGAGAAGGGCAAGGTTGGCAGACAGTCTGTCTCTCTCTGCTTCCTGGTCACCAGGAACTGGAGAAGCTCCTGAACCACACAATCTCACCTCTTTATCTGTTCCACATGGGGCACCGTGACTAAAGACTGAGCCCTCTAAAACCTTGATCTAAAACAAGTCCTTCCCTCAAGCATGGAACAACAGAGACACACACACAAAAGTAACCAAGGACAACTAAACTAGGACGAGAACACATACCTGCTGATTTCTCAGCCAACACATGGGCTACTAAAGGAAATCCTAAAGCGTAGTCACAAAGGATGGATTTACTAGTTGAACCTACCAACAAACATCTTGTACCACAATTTCAACTTGCATTTATTGTATTTGAAACTTACTGTCCTTTTCTATCTTTAAATTCTCTCTCTCTCTCTCTCTCTCTCTCTCTCTTCCATCATCAATCATCATCATCATCATCCCCTGGAACCATTCCTCTATCAAGAAGTTGATCATATCGCTAAAAATCACATTTTCTTATATAAAGTTAAGTAAAGCATAATTTTCAGGTGTTAGCAGGAAAATAGGCCCTACACCCTACACGGGCAGCACACTACAGCTGACCCTGGTGCAAGTGAGCCAGTCCTATGCGCATGAGAGCAGGAGAGCTGGCCCCATCCCCCACACTCCCAGTACAGTAGTAATCAGGAGGGCCCTACACCTTGCCTGGGCAAAACAGTAGAGCTGGCCCTGGTGATGTGAGTATGGGAGATCTTGACCTGAGAACCTGAGAGTAGGAGAACTGGCCCTGCTCTTTGCTATAGGTTGCATTGGGTGAGCTGGCCAAGGCAGTGCTGGAGAACTTGCTGGGGAAGTGACAATGAGGTAAAGCTAGCAGGAAACCAACCCAGCTACTACCCAGGCCCAGAGCCAGGCCTGTGAGTTGGCCCACTTCAATATCCACCAAATCTGTGAAATGTTGAAGCATGTGAAGGGGACGAACCTACAGATCCAAAAGAACAGCATGACATAGGACAACAGCAGGATATCCTCGAGAAGCCCCAGGGAGACCCCGTTTTTTGGTGGTGTTGCAGAAACAAGAGACCTTGAGCCAGACCAATCACTCACGGCAAGGGACACTCGTAAGTAAAGATGAACGGACTAAAGGGTAAACTGTGTGACTCACCGGGCCACACTACAGCTTCCATAATGAGATTCTTTCCTTTTTTGTTTTTGTTTTGTTTCTTTGTTTGCTTTTGGTTTTTCTTTTAAATTTGGTTTTGATTTTGGGGGTGAGGAGTTGTAAGGGCAGAACAGCAGATTCCAGAAGACAGGGAGATAAGTGAGATTGGAATGCATGATGTGAAACAAACAAAGAATCAACAAAAGTGTCCATGCCTTCAATCCCAGCACGTGGGAGGTAGAGGCCAGAGGATCTCTGAGTTCAAGGCCAGCCTGGTCTACAGAGTGAGTTCTAACACCACCAGAGCTACACAGAGAAGCCCTATCTTGGAAAACAAAAACAAAAACAAAAAAATATGAGGATATCCCGGCCTGATAGAGAGCCAGCCTGTGCTACAGGAAACCTCACAAATTTTTTTTTAAAAAAGATACATTCTTGATATACTTTACAGTAGAATTTTCAAATGTTGCTTGTTTTACTTGCAAGATTTACTCAAATATTACATATAATTATGATTATGTATATAGTATTTTACTTGATAAGTACTTTATTGATTGATTGCTGAAATACTTTAATACAGCTCCAAACACTGTGCCATTGCTAGATATATATTCATAATAAATTGTACTTTTCTTCTTATTATAAACACAAATGGCCGTGAAGCTCACACAGCCTTGCAGGCAGGAGAGGAGGCATGGCTTTACTTAGTTCCACCACTTGCTAGCTGCATACTCATGGATATGTTGTTAAACTACTTGGCTTCAGACTTCTTTCCAAAACAACAACAGAAAAACCAATGAGACTTTGTTACTTTTCAACATTAAAATTCTCTGACTCTGCCTTTGCTTCTAGGGATATATGAATTTTAAAAGAGAACAACGGTTTCATATCCCCTGGTTACCTGGGAAGGGAAAGTAGCTGGGGGCAGCATTAGTTAGAGCTGTGGGGACAGAATATTCTTTGGGGGGTGGGGTCTCAGAATTATCCCCTTCTTTTGAGCAGCTGCCAAACTATATTTACTGAAAGCTGTTCTTGAGGACAGCTGTCAAGCGTGGCTCTGAGAAATGCTAGTTAATTCTACCATGCCTCTAGTTGGCCATTAGCTTTCAAAAGAGTTTTTAAATGGCCTCAAATCATCTGTCTGAATTAAACTGGGAAACAGCCCCAAGGAGAAACTACTCTCCAGCTTCCTTCCAATGTCCATTTCTAAAGTATTCAAATGCATTTAACTGCAAAAAGCTGGTTCATGCTAAGTTAGGGACAGGCTAGTTTGGGGAAGTTGAGTGCTGCCCTCTGCTGGCCTCCGTTGAGTAGAGCAGCTTTTCAGACACAACAAAAACAAAACCCCCTTACAGCAGGGGCCTCAGAGGTACAAAGCAGAATCAACATAATTTTACCCACAAAAATTGCTTACTTTTTTACGACTTAAGTAAAATATGATTCTGTCAGAAACGTGTAAAACGTGTAAAAAGTAAATATGGGAAAGTACAAATTTCCCATCACTCCTCAGTTCAACACTGTGGTGCAATTCTTTTTCTTTCCTCCTTCACCGCGCTTTTTTGTTTTCTTTCTTTTTTGGGTCCTGTGTTGCTTATTTGTTTATTTTGTGTTAGACCTGATATATAACTGAGACTGGCATTGAAATCTGTTTTCCCCTGCCTCAGCTTCAGAGTACCGCGATAACTGGGAGACATCACCACTCCCAGTCCCTAATCTTTATGTGTTTATTAATGTATTGGATTGAGACAGGTTGTCCTGTATCCAAGGTTGGCTTAGAACTTCCTTCTTAACCTTGAAGTTCCGACCCTTCTCTTTCAAACTCAAAAGTGCTGGGATTTCAGATGTGTGACACCATGTCTAGTTTTCCCAGGGCTTCGTGCAGTCAACCAACATAACTATATTTCCAATCCCCAAACTTTGACTGTTCTCATTTTGTGGTGCTGGGCACCAAATCCAGTGCCACAGCATGCTGAATGGCATGCTACCACTGAGATCCAGCCCCCACCACTTGATTAGATTCTGTGATACTTTTGTTCCAAACTCAATTTTCATGAGTCTTAGTTCCATTTAACAGACACTTATTAAGAACTTCCAGGGAGGCGAGCAGAGAAAACTGTAGAGCTCAATAAAAGTCAATAATAAAAAAAACTTTCTAAATAAAAAGCATTTCATTAGGCAATGTGGATGAAGGGTTTATGTCTAGACCACTTAACCTAGTGTGCCTAGGACCCTGTGTTAGGTTTCCAACATGGCACAACTAAAGTCAAACAAGAAAAGGGAAGCAGTCCAATGTTTTCAGCACTTCACTGTTAAGCCTGCCTGTTTTTCTAGGTTCTAATGCAAAAAGCATAACCCTGCTTACTGATCATATCTCATAGCTATAAGCGCTCAAGAGATTGAGGCAGAAGAATTGCTCAAGTGCCTGTACGATATAGCAAGTTTGAGGCCAGGTAGCCAGACACAGGGAAAAATCTGTATCAATACAAAACAAA